>NC_141625.1:2137906-2431066 GCF_047967505.1 Dipteris shenzhenensis
TCTTGGATATCCACTTGGAGTCATATTTTTTAATGAAAAAGGAATCGTTTTGTCAACTCTCTATTGGAAAATGGGAGTGAAGGAGGACATCATGGAAGAGAGTGTGGGAACCAAATGTAAAAATGTTCCATTGAGTTGAGAGGAAGTCCTCTCTTTTATAGAATGGGAGAGAGGGTGGCCTAAATCAATGGCACCTCTCCTATATCAAAGGAGGTAAATCCTAAATCATAGGAACTCCACAATCATAGGCACCACCCCATGTGGGGGCCTTTGCATTACATCATCACCTGTGTCATGGCCTATGGCACTAAGTGTGTCTCTTCTACACACACACACACAACCATAGTGGATGCACACATGCTCCTAGCAAGCCCTTGATCACACATATCCCAACACTCTCCACGTCATTCAAAATCTTCTCACAATGGACCTCTCATTATTCTTGATCCATTCTCAGCTTTTACCAAGATATGGTGTTTTTCCATTTAACTTTGTTCACTTTTTCCTCAATTTTCTTTATGTGAGTGTCATAGGTCTAGATTGCAATGGGAAGTAGATCCATAAGATGCGGCAATATTTTGCAAGAAATGGTAATTGACCCCATATTCAACAAAGGCAATGGTGTGCTCAAATGGCAATAGTTGTGCATGCCTATAGTACATCCAACTTCTAGTGTAAGGGGTAGGATGCATTTAGATTGGAAGTAGGGTTTTTCAAGCACTTTTCCTAGGCATGAGCTAGGCATGTGTCCTTATATTCATCCATTGCTAGATCCCATTGTGTGCTTTGCAGATTGTCATGCTCTTTATCATTATGGTTTCTAGCCTACTTCCATGTTGGTAGACATGTTCTCAGAATGGGTCAACATTTTCTTGGGTGTAGCCAATTGCGAAACTATTTTAAGGGCCATTTTGCACGGACTCGTGCTCTCGCCAAAAATTTTCCTGACGTCATGAAGGCGCACTGGCATAATAATGAGATGCAATCTATTTATTCTAAACACCGCATAGCTCGACACACGGCATCTCTGCACTACTTCGCACAACATAGTCTCTAACCTAAGCCGCTTGACCACTTATCATCATGCAGCCTTTTGCCGTAGCTTTGCCACCTGTCATTGGGCACCGCACCCATGCAGATCATTAAAATTGATGGTAGGCTTGAAGAGACCACCGCACTGGTTCTTGGCATAATAATAAGATGCAATCTATCATTCTGAACACTACCGCAGCGTAGTCTCTGGCCTGGCCCCTATCATTATGCAGCCTTTTGCTGCATCTTTGCCCGCAGCCCATGCAAATCATAGGTTGGCTTCGAGAGACCACCGCGTTGGTTTTTGGCATAATAATGAGACACAATCTATTATTTTGAGCATTGCCTCAGCACACTCTCTGGCCTGACGACTTGCCACATCGCCCAAAATTCAAGGTTGTCTTAGAGAGACCACCGCACTGGTTCTTGGAGTTATATCTCTATTACCTATTTTTATGTATTACAGGAGGACGTCTATGATGGCCAGTGTGCTGGCAAACATAAGGAGATCTATGACAGCCACCACACTAGTTCTTGGAGTTATATATTTTTGTACCAAGGAAAATGTATTCCATTGTGCAACCAATCAAAATGCAACTGACGATATGGCCCTTGAGGGGTCCCCTTTAGGGGCAAGGGCCATATCGACATGCCATTTTTGTCCAATGGCATCCTAGATATTGTATAATGCATGTCAATATGGCCCTTGCCCCTAGAGGGGACCCCTCAAGGGCCATATCATCAATTGCATTTTTGGAAAGTTTAATTGTATTTTTCTAGATGTATCTCCATGCAACCACAACAGTGGGTCGTTGGAGTTATTTTAGCGCTATTTTGGTCATAAACAAAGGAAATTATAGTCCTTCTTTCTTGGTATTTTATTCCTTGCTGTAGTAAATATAGATGAGGGCAAAAGTACAATTTATCGAGTGAAAATTGAGCAAAAGAGATTACAATGTGCATCTACATATAATAAAAGGTTATATAAAAATTAACAACTTATACCGAGCAAAAATTAAATAGAGGATCTTACATTTATAAAAACTTGGCAATTACTGAGAGCCTTAAAGGCCAAAAGATTACACCTAGTAGCCATAACCATTCAAAATATAAAAGTTAACAACAGTGCATACTGAGAGCCTCAAATTGAACAAAAAGAGATTACATAAATGTAATAAAAACTCAGCAATTGCTAAGAGCCTTAGAGACCAAAACATTACATCCAGTGAGCCAAAAGATCATTTGACAGCCTTAGAGGCCAAAAGATTACATCCAGCCATTGCTGAGAGCCTCGTTTGAGCAAGAGGGAATTTTTACAACTCATTTTTCTGCCAATCTAACTTGTTGCAACAATAAAAAATTTTAGGGAGTCATCATTGTCCCCAATAAGAATGGAAAACTCAATCTATGTTGACTACAGAAAGCTCAATGCTACCACCATTCTAATGTGCATGCGAGCTCGGTGACTAGTAATTTTTACTGCACTCATAGTGATCATTCATACTTAAGGGCAGTGATGGGTAAGCAGTGGCTGGTCATTTTAACTGCCAGCTTGGTGGAATCGTAGCCACGACAGACGTGGTTGATGAAAGCCACCACCACCGGGCAGTAATTCCCACAAAAGTAAATCATGAAACCTAATCACCTCTAATCACTCATTACCATGCACTCTATTACTCTCCTGAGCATGCAAGCCGCGGGTGACTAGTAATTTACTGCACTCGTAGTAATCATGCATGCAAGCCCGGTGGTGGTAACTAGAAGCTCAGTAATTGCGGGCCACTGCGGTGGCTGGTAATTAACTGCCAACCTGGTGTAGTTGCCACCACACACGTGGTTGGAAATCTTAAATGCCACCACCTCTAATCACTCATTACCATGCAAGTCAGTACTGTCGCCTTGAATTAATCAAAATTCGGGCCAACCATCGCAGTGCCTCTCACCTTGATAGTGTAGTCGGCCTATCATTTAATTCCATTCCCTTAACCGTTTCATCTTCTATCCCTCTCGACCATTTCGTTCTCCCTTGCAATCGGACTGCAAACTCAAGCCTCCACTATTCCATTTTCTTCAGTGCTTCATCTTCTATCCCTCTTGACCATTTATTTCTCCCTTGCAATCGGACTACAAACTCAAGCCTCCACTATTTTATTTCCTTCACTGTTTCATCTTCTATCCCTCTCAACCATTGCTATCTCCTTTGCACTCTTCTTGCAAATTCTATCTCCTCTCGTAATGGACCCTGCATAGTCCGGGATCTCCTCACACAATCTTTCATCCCCCTCTGCAGCACAGTGCAAGAGCCCCTCCTCCCCTGATCTTGAAATCGTGACATATGGGAGCTTCTCTCTCGCTATTCAAAACCCCAATTTGGATGCCCTCCAAAACTTCACCAGGTTGGTACAGGAGGTGAACGTGAAGGAGGGGCAACTAGCCTGTCAAGGTCAAAAGATTACCATCAATGAAAGCATGATTGAAAATGCTCTAGGAATTTCTGGAGGCAGTTTGCAAGCACGCTTTTTCGAGAAGCATAGGAAGAGACATGATATTCTAGATGTATACCCCAACGCTCAAATTAGTAAAGATGGTGAAGTCAAGATTTCAAGCTTGCCAACAGACCTCCAAGATGTGTTGAAGAAGACCATTCACTTCTTTCCCGATACGAGAGGATGGTAGGTTCAAGCAGCAGTAGAGCAACTGAAAGGGCGTGATGTATCTTTCTCAAGGGCGATCTCCAAGAGCGTGTTAACCAACCTGAAGAACTACGTGGATGGCAAATCCCAATTGTCATCTCAGTCCGCTAGAGTTGCAATGCGCCTGATGGCTCTACCCTCAAAGGGATTTTTGAGCAATACTATAAGCAGATGTCTCAGAAGGTGACTTTTCTACAAGAGAAAGCCACCGATGCAGCAAAGGCAGCGCAACTTGTGAAAAGTTTCAGGGAAGGTACAGAAGCTAAGGTAGAGGAGGCACAAGTGAGGGCCTTATAGGCACAAGAGCAAGATGAGGCCGCTACAAAAATGGTCGACATGGAAAGGCATAGAAGAGAAGAAGCAGAGAAGTGCATGAAGGAGCTTCGAGATAGGCTCAAAGAAGTGAGAAATGATGGGTACATGGTGGACAAGGAGCTAGAAAAGATGCGAAAGGATCTTGAAGATCAGAGAGCCGAAAAGGAGGGTCTTTACAAACGGCTTTGCAACATAAGGAATGCATTGAACATTGAAAAAGACCAAATGATGGAGCAGCTAAAAAGGGAGAATGCAGAAACCAGAAAGGTGATGCAAGAACTACAAGAGAGCTTCAAGGCCAAGAAAGATGGGGCAGAGAGCAGTCGGGGTGGAGAAGACAATGAGGCAGCTCTCTAGGTAGGAAAGGTGCAGAGAGCAGCCACGGTGGAGCAAGTTGCAGTAGCCACGGTGGAGCAATTTGCAGCAACAGCCACAGTGAGGGTCTTATTGCTGCCTTACAACAGTCGGACTGATATCGGATGGCTACAAAAACTTGTATCAGCTCATGTTGAGAGTTTGAGTTGTTGAGTTGATGTACTCTCAGTAAAAACATAATATACAAGAAGCAGACTACCTTTTGCAAGATTTCCTCTCTATCCTTTTTACATCTTGTGATAGTCTTTTATAGTCCGACTATACTTCGATTGCTGGCACCTTGTTGTCATGAGTGAAGATGTGTTTGTGTTTTTCACTTGTCTAAAGACACTCTGAACACTATTGACGATCCTGTCAGTGTTCCTATCCCGAATTGCTAGTTTTTGCTAAGCGCACAACAAATTCCACTGTCAATTATGACGTGAAACAACAAACAAAGAAACATCCAAACAACAACTCCGAAAAACATCAAGCTCACAATTGTGTCGTAGGATTGCACATGCATGTACAAAGCCAGCGAATATGCCCACGATTACAAACGGCATTAGAACCGCATACGGTAGCAAATGTTGGAAAATATAGGAAAATCTATACTAGTGAATACACTAGTAGAGGAGGATCTCTAAATGCTAATTCAGCATACGTTTATATCCGTATTAAAGGCACTACTCCAAAAAGGAGAACTTGGACTAGACTGTATGCAAGTTGTCATTCAGCGATAGCTATAGGAGCCATGGTTTGAATCCAACAAGCACATCAACAATCAAAAGATAGCTGACAGTCAGACTCCTATTGGAAAAGTGACGTACGGCAACAACATCAACAACGCACCAAATCAAGCACAGTACATCACAATCGGCAAAGAAGATTACAACATCAACATTACACTTCCAATGTTGGAGAGCATGCAAAGCTTAGCTGACAACAGCTCATTTCTACCACCCGGTAAGTTGTTGTAATCCTCCATCTCCTTTTCCTTTCATGGAACAACTAGCTCATGTCGGATAGCTTCGGAGAGGAAACGTTGCCTCTCCATATCGGTATAGCATATTTTACACGAAATAGAGCTCAGGTAGAGGCTGCTTCCCAAATAGATGATCCAAAGGATATCTTTCACGACCCAGATTATATTCCTAGTGGGACAAGTTCCTCTGATAATTCCGTAAATAGCCAGGAAGTGCACGAAGAAAAAACTGAGCTAGAAAGATTGATGCTCTCCACTCCAACACAGGAATTACTCAAAAGGATCCTTGCCACTAGTATTGCAACCAGTGTCTTTGTGACTTCAAGGAAGCAATTGAATTTCAACCCTCTCCCACCACCCCCAAAGAAGAAGAAAAAGAAGCCTGTCAAAGTTCAAGTTCAAGCTCAACCTCAGTACAAAATGCAGAACCCATTGGCCAAAGCTGCAAAGTTTAGTGGCAAGAAAGGTCAAGATCCTGACAGCCATGTTGGGCAATTTGAGACAAGGTGGACAACTAGTGGATTTGGACAACTGCTAGATGAGACCAAGAAAGAGCAATTTACTGTGACATTCAATGGTAAAGCAATGAATTGGTTTATGCAGTATGGTATTGCACATTTTGACACTTATGATGAATTAAAGATTGCTTTCTTAAGCCATTCTAGAAAAGAGAAAACACCATAGGACATTTTGAAAAAGCTGAGAACAATGAAACAAAAAGATCTCATGGTTGAGGACAATTCATAGATGTTTAGAGACCTCAACAGAAGGCTAACAGCAAATCAAAGACCTACCCAAGAGCAACTGGGAGACTATTTCTGTAAAGGATTAAACAAGGAGTTGAGAACTGCAGTAGTAGGCTGGCAGGGACCAGCTGGGAGGATCAAATGAATTTAATAATATGATGGAACCTTCCCAAAGAGCAGAGAGAAGACTTGGTATAGCATCAAAATCCAAGAAGAGAAAAAAGAAACGTCATTTAGATTCAGAGACAAACTCAGAAACAGACACAGATAGTCATGAACAAGAAAAGCCACTACCTGGGCTAGGAGATGCCCCAAGGGAAACAACCAAGCCAATGAATTGGCCAAATCAAACTGAGACAAGAAACAAAGCATTGCAACAAGGACTATAGAACAAGACATCACAGGATGTCAAGAAATAACAATGGAAAAAAAAGGGATAATGTAGTATCAATAGATCCGCCGACTGCAGTCTGACAACAGTGTCCGCCTGTACCTGTCCGCCTGTACAGTCCACCTGTACACACCAACAAAAAAGCAACAATCATGATACAAATTTACAATGCAGTGGCAATTCATCAGGACAGTTTCCCAAAAAGATCCCACATCCACAAAATACTTAAGTCAAAATGCCGCTCCACAACAAAAAACAAACTTTCAGGTCGGCGGATGATGGCTCCGTCCACCCGTGCGCTCCCACAGTGGAGCTTAGATGGCGATCTAGACAGATACTATGTGAAGAGCTACTAGCTGGAAGATTTGATCTGAACTGAACTGATCTGATACAATGGACTGGGGAGGTCGCCTCTTTATAGCTATGAGGGCGGTAGTCGGATCAACGTAGTCGGTGGAGCCGACCAATCAACCTACTCAGTGGAACCGACTAGTCGTCCATGGAACCATCGCACACAAGAATAAGGGGCTCCCACACAATCACCTTTCTACCATCAATAGTATCATTGATAGACCTCATTTGACATGCATGTCACGATCCATCCAGTGTCCTTGGCTCACACATGGCTTCTCCTCAAATGGGGGCCTTACAACTTGAGCACCTTGGACCACTGGTGGTTACCAAGAGGGTGGGGCATTGAGCATATCTAACATCAACCACTTGGGTTAACATTATCACATTTTTTGCATTCCTACAAGCATTGTAAACATGCACAATGTGCTCATGAATCTTGTTAGAAGTTGCATTGGAGATGTAGTAGCAGAC
The DNA here is from genome assembly GCF_047967505.1 of Dipteris shenzhenensis. Lineage (NCBI taxonomy): Eukaryota > Viridiplantae > Streptophyta > Polypodiopsida > Gleicheniales > Dipteridaceae > Dipteris > Dipteris shenzhenensis. The sequence continues at coordinate 2,145,248 of NC_141625.1, forward strand.
CAAGAGAATTGTAAGACTAAGATCTAGAGAGTAGAAAAGGTAGGAATTGAGTGAGCATAGGGTTCACCCTCCCTTCAAAAAGTGACATGTATAAAAGGTCAACAGTCAAACTTAGTTTGTTACTTGCAAGTTTTGAGAAATAGAATCTCTACTTTTCCAAGAGTGGTGTCTTGTGTTTCTCTTGTCTCTTGCCTTTGTGAATGCCTCTTATCTACCTTCCCTTCTCTTGCCTCTTGCTTCCCACCTCCTCTCCCTCTTCCTCTCTCCCTTCCTCTTCCTTCTCCCCTCTCCTCTCCCCCTTCTTTTCATGAGGATTCACATTGCAGCAACTCCAAGAGCATTTCTGTGACACTTATGGAAAAATCATGCTTGGGGTATCATGGAGTAGGAGGCTCCATCGGCATTCCTCCAAGATTAACACATGAATCATGCCAAATATTACACATTTTTGGGCCAGTGTCGAAAAGTTAGAGGTGTAATAGTGTATACTCTTGCTTGCATGTTCTTCTTCTGTTATCTCCCATTGCCCAACACTTAGTAGCTAGGTGAAAAGTGGATGGTTTTGGTGTTTGAGAGAGGAATGAGCTGAGAAAAAGAGGAAAAATGAGTGAGAAGAGTGGTAGGTAGTCATTTCGAGTTATGTGTTGATGTTTTTGGGGGTTTAAAGGTCTACAAATCTAAGAAAAGGTAGAGGAGATCATTGCTAAACCTTGTAGGCTTCCAATCCACTAAGAAAATATGAAAAGTGATAATAGGGTGTGTGTTTCAAGGTCTTGGAAAGGAATTTTGAACTTCAAACTTGCTTGTTTTTTGTTGCTTTTTGTTCTTTCTTGTTGCTTCATGTTTGCAAGTTGTTCAGAGTACATTCAACCCTGAACATTTTAGAACTTCACCTTTCCAACCAGTAACATGAAGCAAGCACAAGCATACACAGTCAGATCATAGTCAGAAGACAAAGAGCAATCCAAATATAGTTTCTCATCAAAGAACAACATTCAACGTTGTAATAGAAGCAAAAGCTACATCCTTTCCATTCAGGAACATGGACAAATGTCCTCTAGATTAGCATATGATCAGCCTTGAGCTTGCCCAAAAGGAAATATACAGGCTGAATGCAGTCAGATAGCAGTCTGACTATTACATATCAAGAACCGTTACAAAGAAGATCCCAAAAGGAGTTATAACTGCCCACTATGGCTCTTTGTAACTGCCATTCATGTATATGGCTTGTGACCTTCCAACTTCCACATGACTTTGACTAAGCCTAGGTGCCTAAATACCCCTCAACACCTCGCACTCCTGATGGTAAAACTTTTTGCAAAAAAGTGGAAGACTCGAATCCTTCCTAACCTCCATGGTGTAGGTTTTACTGATTACAATTGTACCATTTCATGGATACATGCCAGGGTTGGGAATTCATGAAATAGAGTAGCATCCATGCATTTTCATATAAAATGAATAAGTAGAACCATGCATAAATCAACATGTTCACATTCCACTGGCACAGAATGGACAGATTGCTCTGATCAAGCAAAAAGGAATAGGTCGATGATCGATGAACCTTCAGCATCCGCAACATATGTCGATGTAGAGTCCTCAAAGAAAGCATTGATTTGTCTTTGAACCATCTGCATTTGACCTTGATAAATCCATTGAAATACTGAATTCTGAATCATCTTTATCTCCTTGACTGAATTCTAATTTCTATCTTGAATCTGACATAGTCGGACTGAGATCAAACTACTGTCGGAATCCAATCTGACTGTCAGAATCTTTTCAATTACAAGATTTGAAAACATATCCATAAAGCTCATATATAGTAGAAACTTGGTATCAAGTTGGATTTTGAAAAATAAATCAGAAATAGGAGAATAGATAGTCAGACTATCTGTAGGCTGCAATCGGACTGCTATCAGATTATTGTCATCAGACCGCACTCGGATATTGTTGGACCGTTTGTCCCCATTATGCCAATTGTCTGGTCATTATTTGCTGAACTAAAGATCACAAAAATTATTGCCAGACCTTCATAACTTTGTTCTACTGACATGAGTTTGAAAATCCATCTTTTGAACTATTTCCAACCTTCGAAATACATCCAAATGTTGTCAGACTGCCTAAAACATGTCGAAACTGTTAGATGAGTTTCTATTTTTTGTTTTTCCTTTCCCCAATTTGCATTTGCTGTATTTTTGGACCTTGAATACTTGCCAAGTGTCGGAATATTTTTTGTATGACGTAGAGGTGATTAGGGGACTCCTCCGAGCTGTTTCGGCTCCATTTTGGGCTCTTCTAGCTTCGGGCTAAGCTCTTGCATTTACCCTTATCTTTCATCCTTTGCATTGTATAATCATCAGCATAAACATCAGCATCATCTTTGTTTGCATTTGTTTTTGAATTTACAGTTTGTGCTTTTGCACTCAAGTCCTCCCAACCAACTGGATCTTTGCCAACAAGGGGATCTGAATTATAATCTCCATGTGACTTCTTTTCTTTGCTAGCTTCTTCTTCAACATTCTGAATATGTGCCATCTTTGTAGCATCTTTTTGACATATCCGGTTATCAACTTGAACAGCATCATCAGAAACATCATGATCTGAAATATTATCTTTAACATTGACATCAAACCATTGGTTTATCTCTATTTTTGATTGTTGATTCATTTGTTTATCCTCAATAGGAAAAAGATGAAAACATGAGCTTACTGCATAATCCTCGATATCTTCTTCATCATCATCACACATGAAATTTGTAATCTTTGCATAATCAATATCATAACCATCAGAAACAACATCAACCTCATTGCTTTGACATACTTTAACATGATTGATTGGAATTGAATTAGGAATGTACCCCAAACCTTCCTTGTTGTAAGGGATTCTGTATTCAGGCTCCTCAAAAATTGCATGTGGATTGATCTTCTCTTGCTTCCACATCACATCAATGGCAAAAGATGGTGCAAAGGCATAGCATGCACACTCCTCATATGTCTCTTCTAAGTTTTGATCATCTTTGGTCGAAAAGAAAATCTCTTTATCATCATTTGTTGATCCAAGTTCTTCTTGCTCTATTTGTTGATGAAAAGATCCTAAACTTATAGGCATTGGATAATCTTCATATACATCTACCATGCTTAGAAGCTTTGCAAAACTTCTTTCCAATTGGTCAGACTTGTTGTCTGCCTGTTTGGGTTGCTTGCTGTCAAACTCCAGTAGGACTGTTGTCGGACTCTTGTCAGACTGCTTGCTGTTTGACTCCAATCGGACTGCTGTCTTACTCCTATCGGACTGATCCATTTTTGTTTTAGTTTCCTACTCAGCAAAACGAATGCGTGGAGTGGAAGGGATTGATTCTTGCCGCACATTTGTTAGCGATCCAGAAGGAGGTGGCCCTCTTTATCATCTGTTCATATTGAATGTGATATGAAACATTTGCATCCATTTGATTATGAATAGAAATCACTGAATTTCTCACCAGTATCTTTGAAATTTGAGTCGGAATCGGAATTATTGTCCTCTTCATGCCCATATTCAGACTGTAGAATCTGAACTCTTTGTTGAAGCTCAACAATCTCATTAATATGCTTATTTGATCTCCAATTACCTCTGTGAAATTTGATATGCCAAGATTTTGCCTTCTCAAGTAAAACTGAATATTTGGAAAATTTATCCAAGAGCTTTCTAACCTTCCAATCAGACTTTGCCTCACATAAAGTAGAAAGATTTCATAGAGTTAACTTGTCATCCAAAAGTGAAGAACGATATTTCCTTCGATGACTGGGTTGTTGGCAATGCTTACAAAAATTGAGATAACAATCCTTTTCCATGTGATCAGAATTTGAAGACATCACACAATGCATCCTCTGACAGTTCTTTTGCTTTGACTTTCCCGTCATAGGATTGGTAAATGAGAAAAGTAGAGATAATTGTACCTTTGATGATGCTTCAGACTGATCAGGCTTTAGAACTTGTCCATTGAAACTGTGTCGGCGGATGGTTTTCTAACAACTGAACACAAGTCAGAGCTCAATCCGACAAGCAAATCTTTTCCATTTCAGAATCTGAAAACATGTACTGAAAAGTGATACCATGTAGAATCATGTTGTCAAGTCGGATTTTGAAGAACAAGTAAAAAATAAAAGAACAATTGTCAGAATTCTATAGTCGGACTATTTCCTTAAGAGGTTCCTCAATGTTGATAGCAAAGCAATATCTAACATCATTCTACTCCAATCTTTCCAAGCCTCATTTATATATAGTGCATGTGGATGATTTCTATCATGGTACCAATTTCTGGTCTGCACAAAATTCGAGCATCTCATCTTGTTCCTTTATTCTTCGACACTACCACATATTGAATTCATTTCCATAAATCAAAGGTTAGGGCCTAATTTCATTTCATGCAAAGCACCGGCCACAACAAAGACACTTCTGGGAGGTAAAGGTCCAAGGGATGGTATGTGGAAGCTGTGTCAATAATAAAATCAAGACTTTTCCCTTCATCTTGAGAGAGTAAATGCAGGTCGTCGCCCCCATCTCAGACTTATTTGAAGTCACCAAGAAGTTGTGAGCCCGCAAAACACTAAGGGCTTCCTCCTTTTTTGAAGGGAGCACAATTACGGTTGCCCAGAAAGCCTTTCCAAATTTGATAGTCATATGACCCAAGGCCTCCAAGTCCTAATACCCCAATTGTCTTTCCTGGTTTTGCCATACCATGGCGTTTCATTGGGCTATAGGCAAGCGCATAGTAAGGGAGCAGCAAACTCTGAGCACAAATTATATTGAAGGTGGAGAAACCTTCCGTGGGGAGGGACTGAACAAGCTTCATTAATGCCAATAATTGACGATGAGTCCCTTCTTGGCAGTAGTTTTCCATGCCATTGTTACAGAACTTGCAGTTGCGACAGAGATTACAATAAGGCTGTGTTCCCACTCGGTCACCACCCGAGCGGGAGCGACCAGCAAGAAATGCCAGTAGAATTTTTGTTGGAGCTCCACCGAAAGCCTGGCAATGTTCTGAGACTGAGATTTCACATTCTGGACTGGTAAGAAGAGCGAGAAAGCGATGCAAAGATGTTTTCATCACTTCCCAAGCTCTGTTTTGCTTCTTCGTTGTTGCTCAGCACGCACCGCAATGCTAATCTTTCTCAATGAGAATCATAACAGGATCATTATCTTTCGATGCGCGTCTTCCCGTGAGCTGCCGTCCAATGATGTTGTCGCTAAACTCATCTTAACTGAAGCCATTGTTCCCCTTTAATCGTTTCCTTTGAGACCTCGTACCAAGCTTGCAACAAATTCAACAGCCGCTCGACAATTTCGAAGCGCGGAGACACTGGTTCACCAGTGTTGTGCTTTCCCTCATGGACTGATTCCAACAGCTACCATGTAAGATCTCGGGGCCGCGAATTGGAGGATCGCCATCGGGTTGAGTGCTCTGAAGCCGTATTCATCTCCGGTTGTCACTCTTTCCAAATGAATTTGCAAGCGGAGGAGCAGATGTTCCGTTCGGCTCCACAACTAGTACTCCTGAACCTTTGCTGTCATGTTTGCAACAAATGGCCTCCTACTGACTTTAGAGTGACGAAGTTCTCTTGCTTTGAGCGAGCTAAAAAGCGATGCATCAGACATGACTGCCTTGTCGATGGACACAAAGCCCGTATTTACTTCTATTTGCGCTCCGAGCTGCTGCTGCAAGCATCTGCTTTGCTACCTTGCATCACCATATCCGAAATTCGAGAGCTAGGAAAAATGCCAGCTACGCAACAAAAGTTTGCTTGATGGAGTTGGGAGATGTTATAAGCAAAAGTAATGCAAGACTTGCTGTGTCATTAGCTCAAAATCGATTTTTTGGAAACTCAACGCCCCCATCGTTTGGCATCCCGTCGCCATCTCCTGTGGCAGCATGTTGCTAGCTTGAAGTCAATGCAATGGACAGGCTAACTTGCGCTATGCAGAGCTAGTGTCATTTCCGGTGGAGGCAATCCGAAGAGTGAGGTTGGGCGACAGAGAGGAGAGCTAGAAAATTTTCAAGTAGGTGCATGAATGAGAAAGAGAATGCAGGAGCTTTCAAGGCAGGGGAGGCTTGAGAAGAAATGCTTAGAGTTCACCATAGCCACAGCTTCTAAACTTTTGGTGTTTTGCAATTTTTAAGCTTCATGCTTTCTTCCCCTTCATACCGTGATTCTGCAGAACGGTGTCTTGTGCATCGCCTGGCTTTCAGTATAATCCTCTCATTCCTGGCGTCAGTAGTCTTCCGTCTGGGATTACTTACGTTGGTGGTTGGCAAGATGCCGTAAGAGCAAACTGGCAAACTGAATTCTTCTAAACGGCCTCTGTGCAGCAGCAATTCTTTGTCTCCTTTTTTTATCAGGACAGCAAAATAAAAAATCTCTACACTAGTGTTGGTAGTAGTCTTCACTCTGCATTCACTCTTCAGCATCAGATCTTGAACAACCACCATTCTCTTCATGTTCTTCCATTTGCCTCAATGCCAAGGCCTTCTGAGGAACGAACCAAGTGCAGGATTGCCAAATGTGTTCAGAGTACATTCAGCCCTGAACATTTTAGAACTTCACCTTTCCAACTAGTAACATGAAGCAAGCACAAGCATACACAGTCGGATCATAGTCAGATCATAGTCAGAACATGGACAAATGTCCTCTAGATCAGCATATGATCAACCTTGAGCTTGCCCAAAAGGAAATATGCAGGCTGAATGCAGTCAGATAGCAGTCTTACTGTTACATATCAAGAACCGTTACAAAGAAGATCCCAAAAGGAGTTATAACTGCCGCCATTCATGTATATGACTTGTGACCTTCCAACTTCCACATGACTTTGACTTAGCCTAGGTGCCTAAATACCCCTCAACACAAGTAGTGGTAGACTATGTAGAAAAGTACTCCTTGAGCACTCCAAACACTGCATACAAGTAGTCATAGACTAGGTAGAAAAGTACTCCTTAAGCACTCCAAACACTGCATACAAGCTAAAAAATCTTTGAAATTTCCATCTTCAACAAAGTCTAGAGAAGACACGTTGGATGAATGTTAACCCAACATACGCTGAATTATAACCCACTGCACACTGAATTCATTTGGCATGTTGGTTAGTAGATGACCATCTAACACAGGCTGACACTTTGACACTTGACAAGATCTACCAGTTGGCATAGTTAATGCATCAATTTTGATCCAAAATGGGAGTCAACCTTTATCCAAGTACACGTGGGGTTATTAACACAGTGTATGCTGAGCTAGTAACCCAATGCATGCTGCGTTAACCTTGACCTAGTATACACTAGGTTAGCTGGGTATCACTGCAAGGGGCAAAAATTGAGCTGAAGCATTATTCATAGAATGTTCGCCAAACCACCCTAGATTTACTGAACGGGAAAGTGGTAAATTTTGTGTTTTCAACCAAGGGAAATTTCTTATATAAGACATTAATTTTTTATGTAAGACATTCTTGAACCTTAAAACTCAAACTTTAATTTGTGCAAACATGCATGCTATGAAGAGAGCTTCTAAAGTGGTATCTTTGATGTGCAATATCCTAAGGCCAACCTTCATGTTGGTGAACATGGAAAGCAACTTTGTGCAAGGGGTGTTGATAATGAGGATAAGTCATAAGGGGATGCCTTCCTATGTTTAGCCCCTATTTAGACCCTTCCTATGTTCAGACCCTAAGAACAAGGGCAGTGACTCCAACAAGGAAGGGGAAGATGACAACGGCTCTAATAGTGAGTAGTAAGGATGGTATGCTACTAAATGGGGCTTTTTTGGAGCTGGGTAGTGTGTAGGTACTATGGTAGGCTAGGATGACGTCCTTGAATGCCACTTTGCAATGAAAGTTTAACAATGAGCCTTTGAGCAATCCTTGTACACACACACACATTTCCCCCTTTCACCCCCCACACACACTTACACACACACACACACACTCTCTCTCTCTCTCTCTCTCTCTCTCTCTCTCTCTCTCTCTCGGTTATATTATTCTTTAAGATTCCTTAAATTCTATGTATTTTTTCTTTTAATTTCTTGTTAATTTTCTTTTAATTTTTTTTTTAAATTCCCTCTTAAATTTGTTTTTAAAATTTTTTTAAATTATCCCAATCCCTTTTTCTTCCCCCCCCCCCCCTTTTTTTTGTTGTTTCTATTTTTTCTATTTCAGTTATGTCCTATTCTACCCTCTCTCTATATATATATGTATTTATGCCTAATTCTTATGGTCTTTTCTACCTAATCAACTATAATATATAAAGTCCTAGTTCCTTAACGTTAGTAAACCGTGTTTTATAATTTTCTTTTGTTAATTCATTTCTGTAGTCTTTCTCTAATTATTCCTTGTGTCCTTATCCTCCAATTACTCTACTATTCCTTATCTTATTATAGGATAATGATATTTTCATTTTTTTCCTCTATTAAATATAGTCCCATTTACTTTGTCCAATTTAATTTTCCTATTTTTTTAATTTTAGAAAAACCCAAATAAACCCAACCCCCCATATTAGTGTTGACTAATCCTACCTATAATAAACCCAATAATCGTGGTTGTCTAAGCCTATTAATGTTGACTAATCCTACCTATAATAAAAGACCCCCTACCCGCACTCTATATCAGGCCTCATTTTCAGATCTATCTAGCCTACCTGCTTTCCCCCAAAAAAACACTCAACCCAAAAAATTTAATCTACGGACTACACGAGTCACTTGACTATAGTCTCCAACTACCCAACTAACCGACTGTAGCTTACCTATATAATGTAGATGACACCCCCTTCTTTCTCTAGCTAAATCCCACGAACTGTGAGCTTCTACTTCTCCCTACCACTATGCCTTTTCTCCTATAGACTTACGCCTCTACGGACTGCGCTCCTCAACTGTTGCACCATAGCAGCTCCTGAAACTATCCGGTGGCGATGCTGTTGTTACTCCATTCCTCTATCTTTTCAACTTCCTCCCTTACTCTGGCTTTTCTCTACGCTGCGCTCTTCATGCCACTTTGTCTCTACTCCTCCCTACCACTATGCCTTTTCTCTTATAGACTTACGCCTCTACGGACTATGCTCCTCGATTGTTGCACCATAGCAGCTCCTGAAACTATCCGGTGGCGGTGCTGTTCTTACTCCATTACTCTATCTTTTCAACTTCCTCCCTTACACTAGCTTTTCTCTACACTGTGCTCTTCATGCCACTTTGTCTCTGCTTTTGCACACAGGTTTTCCACACACGTATAAGGTTCATGAAGGTGGTTCTTGTCTTTTCTCCTTAACTCCTTGCTTCTAAGTACATTGATCTCTCCATGGCTTTATTGCGTAGTGGCTCGCCTACCTCGAATCTTTCTAAGCTCCATGGCTCTCCTACTGTTTGAGCCTTTTGCATGATATCCTTACGAAACACTATTACATACTCCTCCATCACCTCACTCATGCCGCTTAGTTTTCAACGTCTTTTTGACTAGCTACTTCTAAGTACATTGATATCTCCATGGCTTTATTGCGCAGTGGCTCGCCTACCTCGACTCTTTCTAAGCTCCATGGCTCTCCTACCATTTGAGCCTTTTGCATGATAATCCTTACGAAACACTATTACATACTCCTCCATCACCTCACTGATGCCGCTTAGTTTTCAGCGTCTTTTTGACTAGTTGCTCACCAGTGCCTTCGTACTCACCTTTGTGTCACCCCTTTACCCCGCTCTATTTTGTGGCGGCAGTGTTAGCCCCTTCCCGTGTTCTTTGTTCTGCCTATGCCATTGACACTGCAATAAATTCTTGTAACTGGCTGTGGTGAAGGCATGGTTGCTTGGTAGCCACTTGTTGGGTCAACCTTATAGTTGACTGATTGCTTATTTGCCCTTTTGCCCCCCTTTTTTTGCTTGTCCCCTCAGAACGTAGTTCCCCCTAGGGAATTTTAAATATATATAAAACTTAACGTGGAGGACCCCCACCTCTTTCTTGGGTACTTATATAAAAAATGGGAGAGGCCTTGTCTTAGTTTATTTCTTGGGCCTAATGGTTTATTATAAAAGAAATCCCTAATTTATGGATTACGATCTCTCCATGCTATTGTCCCTTAATTAACACTATTGTCCCTTCCAAAAAGTTTTTTTTTTGTTTTTGCAATTATATTATATATTTAGGTAACCCTTAATTCTTAATATTGTTTCCCTTGTGTGTTCCTTTTGGCCCTCATTTGATTACATGTGGTTCGTTTACCTCTTTATTGTGTAAATTCCCTCTGCTTCATAAAGTTTTTAGACTTAGTTATTTCTTCTTAATTTTACTAGTGCTGTTTCTATAGTTCTTCCCTTCACTTAATTATGGTTAATCTTTCAAGGGTAAGGATAACCCTCCTTATATAATATTGATTATGTTATGAGCTTGATTCTCATTCCTAAATGTCAAGATGTGGACTACCCCCCTCATTAGTATTTTTTGTGGTGGTTCCCATAGCTTGTTTCAAATTTTTGCTCTTTTATCTCTATTAATTGTAGTAAATTTTCCTTTAGTTGTAGGACGTTATTCATTTGTTTATGAGAAGTTGAAAAGATCTTTCAATTATGGATTTAGAAGGTGACATGTGATACGACTTTTGCAGTATCCTCTTAATGGATTTTCAAAAATTTACTTGTGAATCTAGATGGTTGTCTATGTTCCTTGGTAAAGCAATAACATGCCAGGGGATACACGCATTACCTATCTACCCATTTGAAATGATGATATTCTTGTTAGATATCAATGCTCCACTCTCGTGTGACTATGCGGGAACCAGCTAACTCTACTTGTAAGCCCCCCATATGAGGAGAAGGCATTTGAGTAGCTCGGTTATCCGATAGGTCCTGGTTTGGACACCAGATGGGGGACATGTGTGGCCTGATGGTTGGATGACTTCAGATAGAGTTGGCACACCGCCAACTAGGTTACATGCAAGTGTGGGAAGGCATCCCATGACTGACCGCACTGAGGGTGGACGGAGCATTTCTCAGGGCAGCCCACTCTCAGGTTGTGGGGCCCGTTTGGAGCCCCAGATGATCTCGGATGGCTCTGGGCCAAATGGATTTTGTAGGTCAGTTGCTCTATTTTGCGCACTGGTTCTATCGTGTGGTTGGTGGTCTATTTCGGGACCGACCTCCAGTTGACCATTTTGGGCGGGCTGGGTCGGTCACCCAATTGGGTCTAACTGACTACGAGTGGTGGCTATATAAGAGCAAGCCCGTGAAGCCCATTTCATCACTAGCTATAGCAACCCTGATTCCTTAGCATCTAGCATCCGTCCTCTACTGTTTCCAGCTTGGCATTGAAGCTTCTTTCACAAGAGCGCACAGCTGGGAGGCAGCGCCATCTATTGTATCAGTTCTATAGTAATCAAATTTTTTATTCTCCATACTATCTGTTTTTCTCTCTTGCATACAAGATCCTGTTATCTGTTGAGCACAGACGTTGTATTGTTTTCTTACATGGTATCAGAGCCTGGACTCTAGCAAGAAGATTTGGTAGTGTGTTTCTATTTGCGAGCAGATTGTGAGAAAGTGGAAAGTTGGATGGCTCTATATACCAAGGGCAACATCTTGACCAAATTTTGTGATTCGGATTGGGTAGGAGACGTGGACAGCAGGAGATCAGTGACAGGTTATTGTTTCTCACTTGTATCTGGAGCTGTGTCATGGGTTAGCAAGAAGCAACCTACAGTTGCTCTTTCTTCTACCAAGGCCAAGTACAAATCTGCATGCTTTGCTTCTTGCGAGGCAGTGTGGTTGAGGAGGATTTTGGGGGACATGGATGCAGTGCAGAACAAGCCTACGTAGTTATCATGTGACAATCAGAGTTGCATGGTGATTGCAAAGAACCCTGTGTTCCACGCTCGCACAAGACACATTGAGATTCAATATCACTTTGTACGCGAGCTCATCATGGATGGAGAGGCTAACTTGGTGTACTGTCCAACTACAGAGAATGCTGCGAACATCTTCACGAAGGCTCTTGGAAGAGACTTGCTGGAGAGGCATCTTCATCGACTTGGCATTGGGTCGATAAAGTAAGTTCACTTGCAGGTGGACATTGACGGGGGGTGTTACATATCAATGCTCCACTCTCGTGTAACTACGCAGGAACCAGCTAACTCTACTTGTAAGCCCCCCATATGAGGAGAAGGCATTTGCATAGCTCAGTTATCCGCCGGTAGGTCCTGGTTTGGACACTAGATGGGGGCCATGTGTGGCCTGATGGCTGGACGGCTTCAGATAGAGTTGGCACACCACCAACTAGGTTACATGAAAGTGCGGGAAGGCATCCCATGACTGACCGCACTGAGGGTAGACGGAGCATTTCCCGAGGCAGCCCACTCTCAAGTTACGAGGCCCGTTTGGAGTCCGAGATGACCCGGATGGCTATGGGCCGAACGGTGACCACAGGTCATTTTGTGCACCGGTTCTATCGTGTGGTCAGTGGCCTATTTCGGCCGACCTCTAGTCGACCATTTTGGGCAGGCTGGGTCGGTCACCCAATTGGGTCTAACCGACTACGAGTGGTGGCTATATAAGAGCAAGCCCGTGAAGCCCGTTTCATCACTGGCTATAGAACCCCTCCTTCCTTAGCATCTAGCCTTCGTCCTCTACTGTTTCCAGCTTGCCATCGAAGCTTCTTTCACAGGAGCGCACGGTTGGGAGGCAGCACCATCTATTGTATCAGTTCTACAGTAATCAAATATTTGATTCTCCATACTATCTGTTTTTCTCTCTTGCGTACGAGATCCTATTATCTGTTGAGCACAGACGTTGTATTGTTTTCTTACAATTCTAATACCTCATTTTTCTTGGATGGTGGCAAGTAAGTGGACCATCTGACACAGTGCTATAACCCAATGCACAGTGAATTAATTTGGCATGCTGGTTAGTAGGTGACCATTTGACATAGGCTAGTAACCCAGTGTATGTTGCATTAGTAACCCAATGCATGCTGCATTAACCTTAACCTAGCATACACTCGGTTAGCTAGGCATCACTACAAGGGTTAAAATTTGAGATGAATTATATCATGCTAATCATTAAGAGATCCCCATTATTCACAAAATGTTCACCAAACCACCCCAGATTCACTGAACGGGAACTCAAAAATTAATGAAATTGGTAAATTTTGTGTTTAATTGAACCAAGGGAAAAATTATAAAATTGGGCATGTCTTAAGGGCTGTGACATACCTATAGTTCCCAAATTAGTCACAAGCACTAGAAATTGTGAAGTGGATCCTAAAACTAGCAAAAATAGTCACTACTTTGAATTAGGCATAACCCAATGCATGTTACATTATAATGCAGCGCACATTGAATCATTAACCTAGCACAAATGGGGATGGTAATCCAACACACATTGGGTAACCTAATTGATTGGTAGCAAGCACTATCTGACTTGACTAATGTGGCTTGGCTACCTACCTCAGGTAATGTTCCTGAGGTCTAGAAGAATGCTTGCATCTGAACCTGAACCAAAAGATAGCACTTCCAATACATCCTATCTGACCAAGTGCCTAGTTTAGCATCAATTCAATATGGGAATTTAGCATTGAGCTCACACTCAATACACGGACCATCCGAAGCTGATATATCAAGATCAAAGGATTCCATGACTTTTGACAAAGAAATGGGTGAAAACCCAAATCTCGAGGCCTCTTTGGCTCCTAACTCTAGGTTGGTCTGACCCCAATCCCCTACGATGTCCAGTACAGCCTCTCAAATTAGGGAAACCTTCTCTAATATGTTGGGGAGGTTTGGATGGTCTGACCCCGACATGGTGAACACAATTTGCAAGGAAAACTAGTGTGCAATGGATTTGTAGGGCCCACCATCATTGACTATGCATGACGCCATGCGGAGTGCAATACTGGTGAGCTCTTTGGCACCACATGCATGCTCCTATGAGGGAGCACCCTCATTTTGTGACAGTTTTGAGCCAAGGATGCCAAGTAATGATTATGGCACAATTGGGTGAGAAGACTGATGAACCTAGAAAGGATACATTACCTAGGATGTCGACTTCTCAACCCCCTTTAGATCAAACCTAGGGAAGTATCTCAAAAAATATTCTCTACCCCGTGACTACTCCCTATAACCTAAGTGTGCCTATGCCCAAGCCACCACCAATGCAGCCAATAATACCAAGCCCACCATGTATGCTAGCCCCAAGACCTACTGGGTCAGGAACCACCAATCCCACTTTTGTCCAACCTATGAATTTTTATAAATTCTCCTCCAGTATAGCCCACTTATAAAGCAATTCTCTTGCCACCAATATGTCCTCATGTGCTACAAATGGTGCCATTGACAAAGCCATGATGATCCTAGTGGCACTAGGAAGGGGGGCCATGCCACCAACCTTCCCTGAAAGGGAGTAAGCTGGTCACAATCTCCAAACTCATCTCACAAAGTTTTTAGGTGAAGGAGACCGAGTGTCCCATGTGGAAGGATTTGAGTAGATCTATAAAACCTTTAGGGACATTGGAAACCTAAATAAGGTCAATGCTTTTGGGCTGATTGCAAGGCAAGACGATGTTGTAGGGCTCCAAACCCTGAGGAAAAAATCAATTGGGACATGCTATAATGATCATTCATAGTGATTTTTGCCCCCAGTGGTCCCAAATGGAGCCCCATTAACCAATCATACGAAGTCAAGTAGAGGGAGACCAAGTCCCTTATTGACTACATTGCTTGAATTAAGCACCTAAACTCATGATGTGAGCCACACAAAAGAATGAGTGATGCACAACTCTTGCCACACTTCCTCATAGGGTGGGACTCAAAGATCCATGACCCTCTCTTTGCAATGAACCCCATGGCATTTGAGCTATGTAGCAAGACCACTATATGCTTAGGTGACAACATGTAGGAGAAGTCCCAAGGAGAGAAGTCACAAGCAACTTCCTTAGAAGTGTCCCAAGCTGCTACGAGCACTAGTTTATTTGAAGCCAAGGATACAACTCTGCCCACCAAGGGAGTTGGCCACCAACTTTTGTTGAATCAGCTAAGCCAACAACTCAAGGGAGGATCGACAAAGGAAGGCCCTAGAAATCCTCACCTATTTCCAAGGGAAGGTAACATATGGTGTGGCATTTGCATGGGGAATCATCCCACTAACAAGTGTCCTCGCCTTAGCTCAAGGATGGCACTCTATTGTTCTTATTGTGTGCAATGGGGAAACCATGAGAACTCACAATGCTGCTATCCTAAGGTCATTATCCATCCAATGTATCAACAAAGGCCGACCCTAACATTGCTTGCACCACCTAATCTATCCAACCAATGATAATTGATGATTCAAGGAGCCACTCTTGCCAACCAAGGGAAATATAGGAATCAAAACCAAGGGCAATATAGGACTCAAAACCTTTCGTTACCTCCATGCATCCTAGGTCCTCCACTCCTCCACCCTGGATCACTCCCAGTGATTGGGAAGAGCCAGATCCTTGCAATGGGTGATTGGTGACAATTTGGGAGTCCTCCAAACCAATCCAGCTACATAAGTCACTATATTCCTATCTCTCAAAAGGCTAGGGATATGAACACCTTGACCTAAATACCATAGATACAATGCTATACATATCAAAGTCCCCACCAGGCTAGTGAGTGTCCATACAAGACGCCCATCAATCAGTCAGTGTTGTGCTATAAGTGTTAAGGACCTCATCACATGAGGGATTGCCATCAACCCTTGCCAACAACAACTACCACCAATTCGGGTGTACTGCTATGCTTTGGCTATGGGGTGGATCACATCTATAAAGACTATCTAATGCAAAGGACCCCTGGAATGGCCACCAAACCCCAAGACTAGCATTAACTTGGGTCTTAGCATGGGAAGGTGACACAAAAAGCACTGTCTGGGACAATGTGCTTTCAGCATGTATTCTTAGCAAAAAACAAATGAAAACATATTGTTTAAATATTAGCGTAATAACAATATTTTGAAAGGCAGTTACAAGATTCTGCTAGGCCGTTACGTGGTTGAGGGACATGGGTAGTGGGTGTGAAGAGAGTGGGAGAGAGGTAAGGAGTCTCACTTGCAGCTTTCTCACATACACAATGGGGGAATACACACAAAGGTGGAGGCTGAAAACCATTTTCCTCTTCTTAGTTGTGAAAGCCAAAGAACTCTCTCTCTTAGTAAAAAAGGAATAGATGAACCCTATATGTGGGTCTCAAACCAAACTAAGCTAACCTAGGTGGCATACTAACTGAGCCACTAACTAGAGTACATAAAGATAGCTATCATCCAACTATTATTCATGGGCGGTGTACCAACCACATCTCCAGCTAACAAGTCGGTGACATAAATGCACAATGGTTACCCTGGCATATCACGAGTGGAGCTCGATATCTCTACACTTCCCCTCGAGCTCAATCCCAATTCCTGCACACCAAGCAGGTCTCTGAACTTACGCAGCTTCCTTGCGCCCAATGCCTTCGTGAATATGTCAGCCTGTGCTGACATAAACTAGATCAATAAAACCTACTAGAACCTTCTCCCGCACATAGTGGTAATGCACCTCAATGTGCTTTGTTCTAGCATGTCAATAAATGACAACTGGCCCATCTGTAGACTCATGCATATCATAAAGTAGCTTATGCAACCAAGCTGCCTCACATGCAGCCATTGTTGCACCCCTGTATTCGGCCTCTGTGCTCGACAAGGCAACTGTAGGCTGTTTCTTGCTGCTCCAAGTGACTGCAGCACTCATTAAAGGGGTGTGATGGAATGTAATGCTCGGTTCTTCTTCGATTCCCCAGAATCATCATCTTGAGGGAATGCCTACTTCATGATGTTGATCTTGAGGGAAGGTGTTGAGAGTTCACGCTCAACATCATGTGATCATGTGTGCATAGCACCATCACGTGATCATATGTGCATAGCACTAACCTTATAGAGTGCTATAAAGGAAAGGGTTAGATCCCCTAACCCTAACCCTAAAAGGGTTTGCATATATTCTATTTTTTCAACTAAATCTAGTGTACAGCTAGTCATTTGTGGTGTGCTCTCTAGCTGTGCCCTCTCTCCTCATCTCCCCTCTTCATATTTTATCACTGCATATAAAAGCACATAAAGCACATGAAAGCACAAAACAAAGCACATAAAAGACCAAAGGCAATCACATGAAAGAACATAAAATTATAAGATAAAAGACATCAAGGGACATAAAGTGCATAAAAGAGAAAAACCAAAAAGCACATGGGAAATCACATAAAACTACATAAAACAAAGCCTATAAAAGCATCGACAGCATATAAGACCACATTACAGCACAAAACAAATCACTTAAAAATAAAAAAGAAAGCATAAAAAAGCATAAAGGAAAGCACATGAAGACACATAAAGCACATAAAAGCACAACACAAAGCATAGAAGATAGCACATAAAGCACATAAAACAAATCCTAGAAAAGCACATTAAGCATAGAAAAAAGTACATAAAAGCACATAAAGCATATAAAGCATAGAAGAAAGCACATAAAACCACAAAACAAAGCACTTAAAATCACAGATAAAGCAAATCAAAGCACATAAAGAATAAAACAAAGCACATAAAAGCACAAAAGAAAGCACATAAAAGCGGAATCAAAAGCACATAAAGGCACATAAAGCATTGAAGAAAGCCTATCAGGAAGCAACATAAAGAACAAAAAATCATAAAACAAAATCATAAATCATAAAATTACCTTTAAAAAATCCTATAAAAGAACATGTAGCATATAAGAACACATAAAGCATATTAAAGGACCAAAAAAAGAACTTAAAGCATAGAGGAAATCACATAAAGCCACTAAAGTACAAAAGAAAGTACATAAAGCACAACAAAAAGCACAACAAAAAGCACATAAAGGCACATAAAAGATTAAAGAGAGCCTATAAGGCACATAAAAGCACAAAGGCAAGCACATGAAAGCACATAAAAGAACATAAGATATCACATAAAGCACATAAGAGAAAGCCTATTAAAGCACATAAAGCATATAAAAGCACATAACAAAGCACAAAACAAAGCGCTTAAAATCACAAATAAAGCAACTAAAATCACAAAACAAAGCGCATAAAAGCACAATAGAAAGCACATAAAGCATTGAAGAAAGACTATAAAAGCACAAAATAAAACACCTAAAAGCACAAGAGAAAGCACATAAAACCTCAATAGAAAGCACATAAAACAAAGCAGATTAAAGCACCATTAAAGAACATTAAAGCATGTAAGAAAGCACATGAATCACATATAAGCACAAGTGAAATTGCAGCTCAATATCTTGTTGTTTCGAAGATAGACCCTTGGCTCAGTGTAGTTTCAATGAGATCTTCTCTAATCAATTATGTGCATCAAAGAGAAAGGTTTTTCTTTCTTCCGTTCATTTGTGTGCAACCTCAACCAATCTAAAGGAGCTCATGTAGCTCATCATCCCAAGATGGATGCGTCAATTTTACGAGCATAAACCTATGAGCAGGTTTATTTGAGCGTGTTTTTCAAAAGATTTAAAAAATTGTATTTCTTTAGGAAACATGGTTTTAACCCTTTTATTTTCACTAGAACTATATCCTTTTATCATAAAAAAATACAGAATTGTCACTCGTTTAATTTTACATAACATAAATTGTCTTCTTCATAGACATCCTTTGTACCCCTGTTATTACCTTAGTGTTGAAAAATGATTCCTTTAAGAAACATCCCTCATAATCACTTTCAATGTAATAATATTATACATGTATAATTACTTATTAAACACATTTATATCAATATGACAAGAGCTTTCTAGTGTTTTAAAAGCATAAATAACAAGATATTTATGGATATGTTTCTAAAGAAGTTTACACTACTATAAATAAGTATTAACTTGGGCTTATATATCACTCTCATAAAATACATGTAATATTTAATACTATTTATGCAAGATTTTCCAAAATATAACCACATATATGTGCTCAAATGGGGTTTTCCAATCAATTTGAGGGGGGATGAATGACTATATTTGGACATTGGATGTGAAAGTTATGCCACTTTTAAAAGTGTTGTCCATGGTAGTTTCGCCAATGAAACTACCTTGGAAGACCTACTTCAAAGGGGTTTTGCTGGTGAAACTACCTCGATGGCTTGCTTCACTGAGATTTCTTTGGATAAACCCTTTCATGAGACTAGGTTGAGAGAGGGTTTTCAATGTCACCTCCTATTAAGTAACTAGGGTACGGTAGGCCACCTAAGGGGAATAAATGAAGAGAGTAATCTATAGTATGTTGATTAACGATGAAGAAAGGATGACATGCGGTGTTTGAAAAATACCTGACTATAAACTAAGCTGACAATAGTAGGCCCGACCAAATGACGTATGTGTTTAAGCATTCCCTTCTTGCAAACACCTCGGCATACAAATAGAAAAAGAAGAATTTAGAATATGCAAAAGCAAAAGAAAACACATAATTTGAAATGGAAAACATATATATATATATATATATATATATGTATATGTATATAATTTATATAACCACATATAGTGTGGGTGGGGAGGCGGCATGCTTCCTTCCCCAAATAGTTATAATCCAAGGGAACAGGCCCTTCCCCATGCATTGAGGTTGTAATCGCCGAGAATATTAGTGCCAAGATTGAGTATTGTGAGTATGTAAGAGAATAATATATTACCTAAATCTCAATGAGTGCATCTGTATTCCAACTCGAGCATCGATCAAATTCTTGTCATTAGTTGTTCCATCATTTGCCATGGAAATCCTATCTCTACCTCCGAAGAGGTTTCTCGATATGAGCGATGTTGGAGAGAGAGGGCGGTAGAGCCAACATACGATCCAAAGAGTTGAAGTTTTTTGAATATATAGATTTAGAGGCCTTCAAAAGCGCTCATGCTTTCCATCAAGAGATTTTCATCCAAAAGCATGCTTTTGATCCAAAAGCATGCTTTTCATCAAGTGTTGTAGGCCTTCAAATCAAAATTAAATCCAAGGCTTATATTAGGACACTTGGCTCAAGGAGACGCCAAGAAACTCAAAATTCCCCATAGGTTGCCTACCATAAAAATTGTAAGAAGGATCATTGGGGAATTTTCACAGAGAAGTCTACTCTACATGTGGGTTTCTTCAACAACCATCCCATTACGTTACTCACCATTCCCAAAGATTCATGTAAATATTTGTGTATAAAATAGGCATTGCCATAATACTTTGCATATTTCTAATTTCTATGATAAATTACAAGTTTTATGTCCACTCTAGTTAATAATATATGAGAGTACTCCATTTAGGGTAGTTTTCTTTCTCTTAAGAATAATTATATCTATGTACCTGAATTGAGAGATATAAGACGTCTATCTAGTTTGAATGTCATGATATTCCTAGACATCCAAGGATACATAAACATTTGGATATATTTCAAAAGAAACGTATTTTAGTCCAAGCTTAAGGTTAATGTTGACCTATATGTTCAATACTATCAACAATGGCAAGTCAACAAAGCTAAGCACTTGAGATAAGATGGATTGTTGCATCCATTGGAAATACCTAAAAGTATATGTCAAAGTATTTTTATGGATTTTCTGCTAGGCTTACCATGGACATCTCATGATGAAATTTGGGTGATCATTGACCAACTCACCAACAAATCAGAGAGATTTTTTACAGCCACCTAGCTTGCTCATTTGTTTGTTGACAAGTTGTTTAGGCTAGATGGCTTAATAGGCTGAAATAGTTTAGTGATAGAAATGCTAATTTTACTTTGTAATTCTGGTAGGTTTTTGTTAGCCACCATGAGCTCCAATGTGATGCCACTCCAATGTGTAGTGTTATTGGATGTATTCACATAGGAGTGGCATCGTAGGAGTTGCATCATTGGAGATCTCCCATTAGTCCATGTGCAGTTGCCTGCCCTCAGCCAAGAGCTTCTTCAAAAAGTATAGAGTAAAGGATATCAACTTTGTGGCATACAGTGCCCTAGAGGACTTTAAGGATCGTGTGGTTGCTAGAAGATTTGGGAGAAATTCCATTCCCAAAAGAAATATTGGGCTTTCAACACGCTTCAAAACAAGTACCTGGAGCTTAGAGGTTCTTCATCATTCAAAGGCAATTCAAATTTCTACACGTGAAAGTGTAGCCAATGACATTATGGACATTGCTTGTACCTTCTCCTCCAAGACTTACTCTATCTTGACCAAAGTCACCTCCCTGAAAATTGTCATCTATTGGGAGGAATAGTAGGGTTTGTTTCTTCATCCCATAGCTTCATGTTAATCATTGACCTTGGTTTAGTCTGAGCATGTTGGAATCACATATAACTATCACATCAAGTCCTAGGTGTTGAGTTTTGCTCCTAGTAGGTCTTCGATATGAACAATTCAAGGTTGAAATCATGTAGATAGTTTGGTGAAGCTGTGAAATCGGTTGGAATGTTTTTGTTATTCATCAACACACAAGAATCATTCCCATAATTTAGGAGTTAGTTGAAGAGTTGGGGAGTTTTGGTCTGGCTAAGGAGACTTATAAATACACTAGGTTAGAGCATTGCTTGAATGCACAATCTAATACTATTGTTGAGAGTATTTTTGCTGTGTGCAATTACCTCCTTTCATTGGCTTCATTTGCTTCATGGTATCAAAGTAGGACTAAGGTCATTGTGCCCTTTAGCTCATCATAACTATTGCTCCCTTTGATTAGCCCACTAGCTAGAGCATCGGGGGTTTCCATTTTTTGAGTGAAAACCCTCGAACGATGGGAGACAAAAACTACTAAGAAGCCCTATGTATCACCCGCATTCAAGGGGTATTTAAAAAGCCCCTCAAATAAAATTAGGCCCATCCTTCGAAGCTCAAAAAATTGCTGACATGGCCTTCCCATTTTCTCCATCAAGGATTCTTCATCCTTGGTATGTGCAAGTGAAGTCTCATTTCCATCTTGTGACTCATCCTCATGCTCATACACAGACAGCTTGATCTTCCTGCATGGAAAATCCTAGAGGCCATACTTAAGGAGATGCGTCTCCATCCTCCAGTTCAACAATCATAAGTACGTCATGTCAGAAGGCTTCATGCCTTTGCAATCTATGATAGTGGTCATGCTGATGCCCATGGTGGTTGCAACAACATTTTGTTCGACATTCGCCATAGTGCTCTAGGTAGTGGGCTAATCAAAGGGAAGAATAGTTATGATCAATTGAAGGGTAGGGTGACCTTATTTCTACTCTCACACCATGAAGGAAATGAAGCGAATGAAAGGAGGCAATTGAACACAGAAAAAATTGTGAACTCTATTTGATTACATATTCAAAACATGCTCCTACTTGGTGGGTTTATAAGTCTCCTTAGAAAGACCAAAACTCCTTGACTCCTCAACTTACTCCTAAATCATGGGAACGATTCTTGTGTGTTGAATAAATAAATAAATAATTTACAAAAGATGACATAGTAACTACATGATTTCCACCCTAAATTGCTAATATCTAAGACCTACTAAGAGAAAAATTCACACCTAGAACCTAATGACTATAAGATTTGATTCCAACATGTTCCGACTAAACCAAGGTCAGTGTGAGTAATGTGTAGCAATGCGATGAAGAAACAAATCTCGCTATTCCTCCCAGTAGAGGACACATATCAAGGAGGTAACTTCGCTCAAGATAGAGTCCCTGGAGGACAAAGGTACAAGCAATGTCCACAAGGTCATTGGATATGCATTCACATGTAGACATCCAAATTGTCTTGGAATGATGAATAATCACTGAGCTCAATCTACTTGTTTTGAAGCTTGTTGAAAGCCCAATATCTCCTTTGGAAAGGAAATTCCTCCCAAATCTTCTGGCAACCACACGACCATAAAGTCCTCCGGGTAATTGTATGCCACAAAGTTGATATCCTTTTCTGTATAGGTTTTGGAGAAGCTCTTGGCTGAGGGCAGGTAGCTTCACATGGAATACTAGGAGATCTCCTCTCATAGAGTGTGACTAGCTTGCCCTAGATCTCTTTGGAGTTCTTACAGGACCTGATTTGCACTGGCCCATCCTTTGAAGCTCAGCATCGTTGACATGGACTTTGGATTCTTCATCCTTGGTATGTGCACGTGCATTCTCATTTCCATCTCTTAACTCATCTTCATGCTCATACATAGATAGCTTGATCTTTCTGCATGGAAAATCCCAGAGGCCATATTTGTAGAGATGCATCTCCATCTTGTAGTTCAATAATTAGAAGTATGGTTTGTCAAAAGGCTTCACATTTTTGCACTCTATGATAATGGTCGTGGTCATGGCCATCGTGATTGCAAAACATTCTACTCCACATTTTCCATAATGCTCTAGCTAGTGGGCTAATCAAAGGGAACAATAGTTATGATGAGCTGAAGTGGAGGGTGACCTTAGTCCTACTCTGATACCATGAAGCAAACAAAGAAAATGAAAGGAGTCAATTGAACATGGAAAGTACTCTCAACTCTATTCAAGTGTGCATTCGAACCATGCTCCTACTTGTTGTATTTATAAATCTCCTTAGCAAGACTGCAACTCCTCAACTCTTTAACTAACGCCTAAATCATGGGAACGATTCTTTTGTGCTGATTACATAAAAAAATCATTGCAGATGATTACATAATTTCACCAAACTAACTACATGATTTCCTTGAATTGTTGAGATCTAAGACCTATTGGGAGAAACTCAACACCTAGGACCTAATGACACTAAGATTTGATTCCAATATGTTACGACTGAACCAAGGTCAATACATAATGTGAAGCTATGGGATGACGAAAAAAATCATGCTATTCCTCCCAGTAGAGGACCCACTTCAAGAAGGCAACTTCAGTCAAGATAGAGTACCTAGAGGACAAAGGTACAAGCAATGTCCATAAGGTCCTTGGCTAGCATTCATGTGTAGACATTCAAACTATCTTGAAATGATGTGAAGAATCAGTAATATCAAGCTATTTGTTTTGAAGCATGTTGAAAGCCCAATCTGTCCTTTGGGAATGAAATTCCTCCTAAATGTCTTAGCTGAGCACGGTAGCTGCACATGGACTAATAAGAGATATCCTCCTCATGGGGTGCACTGCAAGAAGCCCTATGTATCACGTGCATTCAAGGGGTATTTAAAAAACCCCTCGAGTAAAATTTCTCGCAATACAACCACCCCTCTTTAGTTATGAGCTAACGGATTTTTTTCCAAAATAGAATTTAAAAACCACTATTGTTATTTTAATCTTATTAAAATTTCCCCAAAAGTTAAATTAAAATACCCCTCTTTTTAAATGTGCGTGGTATACTAAATGTTTTGGGCTGAATTCCCTAAGATCTCCTCTCATAGAGTGTGACTACTTGTCCTAGATTTCTTTTGATGTCTTACATGACCTGATTTGTGTTGTCCCATCCTCCAAAGCTCAGCAAATCACTGACATGGGCTTTCCATCTTTCTCCATCAAGGATTCTTCATCCTTGGTATGTGGAAGTGCATTCTTATTTCCATCTCATGGCTCATCTTAACCTCATACACAGGCAACTTGATCTTCCTAAATGAGAAATACTAGAGGCCATACTCGGGGAGATGCGTCTCCATCCTCCAGTTCAACAAATCATAAGTACAACTTGTCAAAAGGCTTCATGCCTTCGGACTCTATGATAATGGTCGTGCTCATTACTGTGCTGGTTGCAAAAACATTTTGTTCAACATTTTCCATGGTGCTCTAGGCATATGCACCCTATGAGCAAAAAAGTATGAGCGATAATCTTTTACACCAACCATGCTAGTATATTTCTTAAAGGAATATACAATTCTTTCTTAATTCCTCAAACATCAATTATATATGAAGAAATAGTGAACACTTTAGAAACTCTTATAAATCCATCCCTACATACTCTCTTTTGAGGATTATGGTAATTCAATGGATTTGAAAAATTTCCCTTGGCTTTAGCAATTTCCTATTTGAAGTATTGAGATGCTCTCATGTAACAATGTATACATATTCCTTGGATGAGTAGGAAAGAGATATTGAAAATCCTCATACTTGAAGCCACTACAATCGATCATAAATTCACCTCTACAATATTATCAAACATGGTAAGGGTAGGGAGGGATTTTTAAAATATTCCAATTCTGCAAACCTAAGTACTTTTAAGGAAATGTGGTCCCTATTGAACTCCTTCCTACTATAAAATGAAATAGGGAGAAGTTATATCTCTCATATACATCTTGAAATTCCCAATTTATATCTTACATACCTCTCAAAATTATAATTTAAATCCCACCATAGAATAGATCAAATTTTTTAAAACATTTTTCCTTTATATAGCTCCTCGGTCTAAGCTAAGGGGCAAAAAATATGACCTCTTCTTTGTAAGCCCAAGTCCAAGGGTGTTACGCCAATGGAATAGGGTTGGGGCAAGCTCGTCAAACCATTTTCATCTAGCATAATACACTGGGAGGGTCTATTAAAATGGTTTTATATATTTTTCTTAACTTAGCTTGAGGAACTGTAAAAAGGAGATTTGCTCAAAATTTCATGATCCATCCAATGGTGAAAGGAAAAAAAAGGAATTTGAAAGTCATAAAATATGTCACCATTTGGACATTATATATGGAAATTATATAAAGGCATATTTATATATATCTCTATTGATAAATATTTCATATGTACTTACATATTCCTTGAATTAATTTGGAATTTTGTGCTCCCTAAAAATGACTTCAGACTATATAATATGATGTCTCTGCACCGCCTGAGGAGGAGATCTCCCATTAGTCCATGTGCAGTTGTCGCCCTCAGCCAAGAGTGTTTAAAAAAGAATAGAAAAAAGGATATCAACTTCATTCCATAAAGTGGCTGAGAGGACTTTGGGGTCTTGTGGTTGCCAGAAGATTTGGAAGGGCTTTCATTCCCAAAGGAAATATTGGGCTTTCAATATGCTACACAAGTAGCTTGAGCTTAGTGATTCTTCATCATTCCAAGACAATTTGAATGTCTACACCTGAATGCTAGCCAATGACCTTGTGGACATTGCTTGTACCCTTGTCCTCCAAGTACCCTATCTTGAGAAAATTCACCTCCTTGAAATGGGTCCTCTTCTAGGAGCAATAGTAAGATTTGTTTCCTCATCCCATAGCATCACCTTACTCATTGACATTGGTTCAGTCAAAACACGTTGGAATCAAATCTTACTGTCATCAGGTCCTCGGTGTCTAGACTTGCTCCCAATTGGTCTTAAATATCAACAACTCAAGGTGGAAATCATGTAGCTAGTTTGGTGAAACTATGTAGTCATTTGCAATGGTTTTGTTATGTAATCAACGTACAAGAATCGTTCCCATGATTTAAGAGTTAGTTGAAGAGTCAAGGAGTTTTGGTCTAGCTAAGGAGACTTATAAATACACCAGGTAGGAGAATGGTTTGATTGTGCAATTGAATAGAGTTCACAGTATTTTATGTATTCAATTGCCTCCTTTCATTCACTTCATTTTCTTCATGGTATCAAATTACGACTAAGGTCACCTTGCCCCTCAATTATCATAACTATTGTTCCCTTTCATTAGCCCACTAGCTAAACCACTATGGCATGCTGTGCAAAACATTGTTGCAACCTCCATAGTCATGAGCACTACCATTATCATAGGGTGCAAGGCATGAAGCCTTTTGACAGAACGTACTTGTAATTGTTGAAGTGGAGGAGGGAGACACATCTCCATGAGTATGGCCTCTAGGGTTTTCCATGTAGGAAGATCATGTTACCTATGTATGAACTTGAAGATGAGTCACACGGTGGAAATGAGAATGCACTTGCATGTATACCAAGTATGAAGAATCCTTAATGGAGAAAGATGGGAAGGCCATGTTAGCAATTTGCCAAGCTCAGGAGGATGGTATTCAACTCATGTACGACCTCCAAAGAGATATGGGACAATCGAGTCATGTTCTATGAGAGGAGATCTCTCATTAATTGATGGCAGCTCAAGATGCAATTAATGAGTTGAAAGATGAAGAATGACGATAGTTGCAGCATATTGAGAAGATTTGAGCCATTATTGATGAGCTTGCAACGAACAGAGCCCTCTCCATGCTTCTCAAGAGTCTTCCTAGTGAGAATGTCATTGAACCCTTGGTCATCACCCTAGGAAATGCTACTGAAAATATGAAATTTGATGATGTTGGCTCCTGAATTTTGAAGAACTCAAAAAAGGCAAATAAAAGAACGATTGAAATTCAGCATACTTCATCGAGGGACACGATGGACGAACAACTTGAAGAAGTTCAACATAGGAGCGAAAAAGAAAGCTAAAAAGAAGCGCGACAATCACCACAGCAAGTGGTTTGTTTGGCTGTTATTCACATGATTGCAAAAATAAGGCAAAAGATAGTGAGCATACAACTCACGCTATAAGAGGACGTCATGACTATCAATGAAATGTGCACTATCTAGGCCAAATGTGTCAACAAATGGTGCATGAACATTGGTGCAACCAGACACATGTCACTCATGTGTGATATGATAAAGGATTTCTTTACTCAACCCAAGATAGTCCGAATGGGGGACTCTAATGTCCGATGTGTGTTCCAAGGCTTAAGAAAAATCTTTCTTTACTTTAAATTGGTTTTCTTTGGGGACATGTGAGCATGCATGGCATAGACTCTTGCATCCTCGACGACACACAAGTGTGTGAAGTCTGTCATGCAGGTGATCAATCCCGACTTCCTTTTCGAGCATCCACCACGAAGACCTTGTGATATCTGGAGCTTGTTCACTCTGATCTTTGAGACATGACAAAGATAATGTTACGAGGAGTGACTTTGAAAGATGATTTCTCTCACAAAGTAATCATTTATGTGTTGCATCACAAGGGAAAAGTATTTGAAAATTTTAAAGTTTTGAAGAGCTTCATCCTAACCCTTTGCACTGAGAACATTGTTCTAACCAATTCATGAAGTTTTTTCAAACACAAGGAATAATCCATCAAGTCAGTCATGCGTACACTCCAAAACAGAATAGAGTAGTTGAGTGCAAGAATCAAACACTCGTAGAAATGACTAGGTGTTTGTTATTTCAAGCCGCAAATGTCGTCAATTGTCTTCCATCTGTGCTCACCAACAAGAAGAACGATGGTTTGGTCAGAAGCTAGATATCTCATCCTTCAAAGCTTTTGGATGCAAAGCACTAGTGCATGTTGTTAGATATCAATGCTCCACTCTCTTGTAACTACACGGGAACCAGCTAACTCTACTTGTAAGCCCCCCATATGAGGAGAAGGCATTTGAGTAGCTCGGTTATCCGGTAGGTCCTGGTTTGGACACCAGATGGGGGCCATGTGTGGCCTGATGGCTGGACGACTTCAGATAGAGTTGGCACACTGCCAACTAGGCTAGCAATATGTGCTTATATATGTGCACGCATGTGTATGTACATGCGTGTGTAGCTTTGTGCATGTTTGACAATTCAATTGAGTCCTATGCTCGGACAACACTTTGTTAATCAAATTGGTCCTTTACTTAGATAGCACTTCATTTATTCAATCAATTTGGTCCTTAGGTTAAGCAAATCTCTCTCTCTCTCTCTCTCTCTCTCTCTCTCTCTAGATGCTAGGATTTAATGACCGGTTCAATTCAAATTGAAGGGCTTTTTTATTTTCTCTCGATGCCTAGGAGGAGCCAACATAAATCTTTTTCTTGTTTTTCTTGATTTTCGAGTCAAAGAAAATGGAATCATATCATTTGCACTTGCTACTAGAAGAAGCGCTAGCAATAGTAACATAACAAAGCAACCAACAATTGCGGTACGAGGAGAAGCAATAATAGCAACTTTGGGGCAATCTCAATCCTCATCTCCTTCCTCCACCCACTCCATGGACTCTAATCCTGAACCTTACCCCTTCCCGGATTCCTCTCCTCACCCTCCCATTAGAGAGAGAGAGAGAGAGAGGGAGAGAGAGAGAGAGAGAGAGCGAGAGAGAGAGAGAGAGAGAGAGAGAGAGAGAGAGAGAGAGAGAGAGAGGATTGTTATGCCTATGATTAAGGCGTGAAATTGTGTTACTCATTTAGGGATTGAAATCAAATGATCACCAACTTTTAAGAAAACCACAATGTGGCAAAAACCAATCACAAAGGGGAAAGTCCAAAAAATCTTAATAGAGAGGGAAAGAAGAGAGAGTCTCTCGAGCCATGTTCAATATTTTCTGATTTTAGGTTTTATGATGGGAAAGGGAAAGCCAAAGTTCAACATGAAGAGGATAGCATTCGGTGCTTCGAGTTAGCCAAAATCCTTACATCTTCTTCATTTTCTAGCTCTATCATAGCCTTCACTAAGGGCGTAGAGTAGGGATGATCACCTTCAACAATGCTTGCAAGAAAACCCTACTTACAACATATTGTTTTGTGTTTTTCAATGAGGCTACCAAATTTGAGCTAGTTTGTGAGAGAAATTATTGAAGCAATACTTTGCAAGTAGGGTTTTTTGGCTCTCTCATGCTCTTTGTGTGTGCTTTTGTGGGTGAACTATCCATATACTACCTGTACATAAATGGTAAAGATATTGAAGCAAAGAATCAACAAGCTGTGGGTTTGCGGGTCTCTAATTTTACACTCACCATCTCTCCATTATAGGATCATCCCCTGCAAAATAGATGGTAGGAGGAGGATGGAGGAGGAAGATAATCCTCCTTCAGCTCATCAATTGTTGCAAATAAAAGATTTAATATCCTTATAGCTTGAGCTCACCTTTTAATGCTTGTTTTCTTGCTTGCTGCATTGTGGCACACAACAAACTCAGAGGTTTGACAAAGCACTCACTCGACCAAAACTCATTCATTGGTCATTTACCTAAATGAATAGGAAGCATGACAAATCTAAGCAACCTCTACTTGGCCTTCTACCTGATGAAATTGACAACTTGAACTCTCTAATTAAGCTAGGTCTCACCACAAATTTCCTTGCATGACCTTTAGGATTCTATAGAATGACTCCAAAACTTGGATTTGTTGATCATTCCGAACAATTTATTGTATTTGAACTTGCACATCGTTGAGCTTGCATACAATGAACTTGCTGGCAAATTCCTAAATGATCTCCAAAATATTGCGTTCATTACCTCTCTTTCACTCAAAGGGAATTGATCTCCTAGTCCTTTGCCTCCATATCTCAGGAACTGGCAAGGAGTTAATTCGCTTGTAATGGAAACCAATCAATTTGTTTGCAAGGAACACATCTTTCCAACTTTTGTCTTCTGCCCGCCATCATGGATTTTTTTTTTAATCATCTACTCTACATCTCCCATTTGCAGTCACATACCCTTCTATCCTTGCTATTGGCTCAAGCATGTAAAGATTCAAAACCAAAAGTTCAGAATAGCATGCAAGGCATAGAATACTTATGAATTGGCCCTAGAGTGGTATCCCTTCCTTCCTCTTGCATGGGAGAAAAAATCGAGGCCATTGTCCAAAAGGTTCTATCGAAAGAGTTTGTCTCTCCCGGGCTCCCTCAACCCTGAATAGCATCTGATCTACCTTACCATTTCTGGATGTGTATTTATGGCCAACCGATAATTTAGGGCATGGAATAACAAGCCCCTTAACTGTTCTAGCCAGGACGAAGGACCCCTTCACTATTTTGGCCAACATGGAAGAGCTGTGCAATGGGAAGGCAGAGCTTTTTTGGCCAATTTTATTTGCAAGTTGTTGCCATGAACTTGTTGCACTTCACTGAAACCATTTCTTCCCCCATATTTTGTCTCTCCTAGCTTATTTATGTCCTTCACTCCATTTCTCATCGCTTTATCCCTTTTCCAAACTTCCAATTGTCCTCTCTTTCCCACCTCATCCGCCCATTGCCCTCTCAGACGTCAAAAAAAGGGATGGAAAATTTTAGAATAGCTTTTCTCACTCGGAGTGTCTTTGTTGTCTTTGTTTTAGAATAACATCCCTTTAATATGGCATCTAATCGGAGTGGAACAAGTCAAAGTGATCATATTAAGCATATAGCTAGTGGCATTAGTTGACCATCAAAGAAAAAGTTTACACTTTCTTATAGAGTGCAAAAGCTTCTTTGCAAGATCAATCTCCATGAGCAAGAGAAAATCATATGAAAGATGGAGCAAGACCATGAGAGGTTTGAGAGCATGTGGTCTCATTCTCACGCCATAACTGAGGCATCAAGCACTAGGAGCCATCACTCTCATCATAAGAGCAACTCTTGTTTACATTACTCAATGCTAGCTAGCACTCACATGATGATGATGACCCACCTAATGATGGTTCCCATACTCACTATTCCATTGATGGTGATAGGAGACACATTATGGATGTGAATGAGAATGCCGTACTTTCACAAATGTAGCAATTATGTCATAAGGAATTGAAAGAAGTCATGATGAACTTTAGGTCACAATTGAAGGAAAAGAAGAATAATATCCTCAAACAATTGCATGAGGAGGTTCCACTTCCTAAGAATCTCACCTTAACTTAGGATGGATGCTTTAAAAATAGTATATTGCTTGAAACATCAAAATGAGGTAATTTAAAAGGTTGTAAGAGAGTCACACCTTGCCAAGCTTTCTCGTTGTCACAAGAATGACTCGAAGAAGGTCATGATGAAATCAAGAAAACCCATGACAAGCACCAACAAAACCATAGAACTGAATTATCTTGCATTAAAAAAGTGGGGCAAGATTTATGGCCTACTTTGTAGGTGTATCTTTCCTTCCTTTTTCATACATTTTTCTCTATTATTTTTATTACATATCCCATCTTGTGTGTCTTACCATCTAATATTTTGTTTAAAAAGTCATGTGGTAGGCCAAAGCTACACCCTTAGTGTATAGCTATGAAGACAACAATAGTCGTGATTCTCACATCCAAAGTTTGAAGGATAAAGGTGAAGATGTTCAAGGTATCTTCTTTTATGTAAGACATTCTTGAACCTTAAACTCAAAATTTAATTTCTGAAAACATGCATGATATGAAGAAAGCTTTTAAAGAGGTATCTTTGATGTGCAATCTCCTAAGGCCAACCTTCACATTGGCAAACATGGAGAGCAATAGTGTGCAAGGGGTGGTGGTAATGAGGATAAGTCGCAAGAGGATGCCTTCCTATGTTTAGCCCCTATTTAGATCCTTCCTATATTTAGACCCTAAGGATAAGGACATTGACTCCAACAAGGACTCAAAGGAAGGGGAAGATGACAACGGCTCTAATAGTGAGTAGCAAGAATGGCATGATACTAGATGAGGCCTTTTTGGAGTTGAGTAGTGTGTAGGTACTATGGTACTATGGTAGGCTAGGATGACTTGTCCTTGAATACCACTTTGCAACAAAAGTTTAACAATGAACCTTTGAGCAATCCTTGTACACACACACACACACACACACACACACGTGCTACATACTCTTGCATACACAAACACATGCACATATATGCACACACACACACACTCACATGCACACACACACATACTCATATTATGTTTTCATGGACACATGTACACACTGCTACCCCAACACAATACCCATTTTATTAACACCTTGATGCAGCTTACCTAGAGGATATGGTATCAGCATTACGTGATATGGAGAATGGTGTCATATTCGAACATCAATATAACTAGCAGCTTCTTTTGGTTTGCTCCATTTTGTAATCACCTTCAAATTTTTTCGACTCTAATATTATGCATTTGGTGACTTGTTAATTTTTTGAAAACGCATGAACTTCTGCATTATGCAATTTACTTTTTAATCGTACCGTGGGTCTTCAAAATGATCTACCTATAAGATACCCCTCAATTTAATCTTGTGATAAGATTGGATGTACCTATTTTGTGGTGCCCTTACTATTCTTTGCTATATGGCTAACCATTTAACTATTCCCTACTCGCATCTATCCACCTCTGCCGTGACTACTGCCTCTATGTTCTACCTCTACACCCTCTCTTCCTAATCTCTACCTCTACTCCATCCCCCTCTGAACTCAATGAACTACGTAGTCTCTCCCTACGCGATGGCGACTACTCAGGTGCATAGCCTTTGCTCGCTATATGTTCGGTCACCCCCAATATCCCCATACTCTTTCTCCTACACCGAAACGACTCACTGTTTTAAGATGGAATAGTCCCTTGCAAACATTTTTGTGTCATCTTGATTATGGATAGGAGCTTTGTATGAACACAGTTCCTCTGGATTTCCTTCTGGTTCTCGACTGTGGTGATGTACGTTTAGCTTCATTCTTTAGACATTTTAGCATAGCTCTACAGATTTACTTATCTAAGCTATATAACTGCATGAATATTACTTACTGAAGATGACCGTCGTTTGTTGCCACCTAGGGAGGATTGGCATAGATAAGCATTGTTTGCTTACCGTATGCTACTTGGTTCCTGTCTTGGAAATACTATTGATAATGTAGATAAACATTGCCACTATAGTCTGCCGCTTGGTTCCCATCTCTGTGTACTGGTGTAGTTGCTACGCGTCGGGAGTGCATAGTTGAGATAGCTTATATATGTGTTGCTTGTCGATGATATGCACTACTTAGCTTTGTGAGGATTGGCATCGAGTATCGTGCTATTTCCTTGTTCCCATGCTTTGTGAGCTTCTACCACGTGTCTCTAGATAACCGCATGCACGCTTCTAGATTATATACTATCCCTACTTTCTATACTTTATATATCTATGCTAACCTTTTTTCCTCATTGTTAACCATTCGTATGACAAACACCCCACTTATTAGTGTCCCTTATGTATTCTTTATCATTTCTTTTTTATCTTTGTATATTGTTAAATGCTAGTATGCATCCTTGTCCATTATTACCTTAGCATGCATGGGACATTGTTTGGGCACTTGTCACCCATACAATGAAATTCTAACTTTGATTCTTCTTGTCCCCCATACAAAATACTATCTATCAACTTTCAAAATTTTATTGTTCCTCCTTAATGAAAGGCTAATAAATCATTTTCTATAACTTGTTTTTGCCTCCTCTATGGTAGGCTCAGTAATTGCATTATTTATCTTAATCTTTTAATGCCTCCTTTATGGTATGCTGGGAAATTATTTCATTAACCTACATGGTGCCTCCTACATGGTTGGCTACTACATGGTTGGCTTTTAATTTTTAAAGAATTGTTTTTATCATGCCTCCTCTATGGAAGGCTAGGAAATTAATTTATTTCTCCAAATAATTTAATTTCTATGTTTCTTGCACCTGATAGATTCTAATTCTTTCTTATACCTTTTTTAACTACTTTCTAATATATGACATTTACTAGCGTGGGTTCTCGTATGTTTGATGAGTATTATTCGTGACAACAATGACAAGCGATGGAAGAATGTTTGGATACATGTCACCCATTCAATAACCAGTAAAGTTCTAACTTTTGTTATTCTTTGGTGGTTGGTAGGTATAGTTCCTTCCTCCCTAAGTAATTGACATCAAGGACACAATTACTGTGCCTACAACATGACTATTCATATGTTACTCCAAGTGCTACTTTTTTCATCAAATAAATAATTAAAACTTTTTCTTCCTCATTTTTTATTTAAATTATTTATTATACTACTTTGAAATTAATGTATGGTTCATTGATGTGATGGGATACTAAATCGTATACACACACATAACTTTCCCAAGTAGAGGCTACTACCATACATTTCTTTCAATAGCTAGTATTGCCCTTAATCACATCTAACTTTTTTCTTTGTGCATATTATTATTCTAATCATCTCCTCTTGTGCAGAATCAATGTATTCCTTCCTTGATAAAGTTGGGATACTTTGCAACTAATGTCAGTCTACCCATTCCTCCTATTAGCACTCAATTCATCCTCTCCTGTTTCAAGGGGCCTGATTTCCACAAAACGCTTTTAGATTTTGAAAAAAGAGCATCTCTTGAAAATACCCCCTCGTCCTTCACCGTTGCATCTGTCAATGATTGGATTTCTTTGTTAGTTGCCTCAAAACGCGATGAATAAACTCCTCTCTTCTCTACAATAAACTCCTCTCTTCTCTTCCTATGATAGATTGCCAAGATTCATGTGACCTCAATTTCTATTTCTCAACCCTACCTTCTATTGTTAACAAACTCTTTCAATTAAATAGTATCCCTCATATCCCTTTAGAAATAAGAAACGCTCCTGACATTATTAACCCTCTTGTTGACTTTGATCTTTTGGATAATGATGAAAAAGAGGCACTTGCATCTCTGACTTCCCAACCACTATTATGGATAAATTTGACCAAGGTAAAAGGCATAAATATATGTGTGTGCTTGTATGTGTGGCAAAAAGGGTCCATCCACCTCAAGTTTTTTATCATGATATTTGCTCCAAAATTCCTTGATGGGGTTACTGGGAAGTGGTATCTCATCAAAATCATACCCATCATTGGAACTTGGCATGGGAGTACGAATTGGATTATCTGGATCCTGATATTCAAAATCAAATACTGTGTCATTTTCTGTTGATGGAAGCACAAGTAGTGTCAGAGGTCATGACGGGGCAGGGAGAGAATCTGGGGACATGGGGGAGAAGTTGTGGAAGGGGGAGCAGAGGGGAGGGGGGAAAGAACTGGCCAAATGGTTTGAGCAGCTTGGTAATCCTCAAGGGTAGGATTAGCAAGGGAGGGGAAGAAGCTAGGTGTGAGGGTCTCGTAAGTTTGTGACTGTTGGGTTAGTTGAAAATGGTGAGAGGCATGAGCAAAGAGACGATGGAGTGAATAGATGTTAGGATGGAGCTCGGGGAAGGTTAAGAGGGTGGTAGCAGCAAGGGTAAGTGAGGTTATGAGGTTGGTAGAGAGAGTGGTTAGATATGGGAAGTTGGATGTGAGATAGGCCCTGTCATCTTCAGACACTTCTTTTTGCGAGTGCGATGGGATCATCAGTTGCATGGGTGAGATGTCGATTATGTTGCGCCTTGCAAATAATAGTGATGGCCTTTGTAGAAATGGCAACAAACCAGCAATAACCCTGAGGGGAGGACTACCCATGAGGCATATATATGCAATGAAAGCATCCGTCCTAAGTGCTATAAACCTGGCATGTGTAGATAGGCAGAAGATATTTTTCTCATCTTCGGACAAGTCTTGGCAAATTATGCGCAGAGTTTTGGTCTTTATGGAACGTTCCCATTTGATTGTTGGATGAGCAGATATGATCATGATTTGGAGTTGCTTCCATTGGATAAGCACGTGTGCGTTGAGGTGATCTTCCACAAGCTCTTGGTACACCACTGTTGTGCATTGTAGTGGGGCTTCATTGGTGTTGTCTTCCATTGCCTCATTGTTGTGCACTAGCAATTGGAGTTCAAGCTTGGAGATGATTATCTTTTGGGAGTGCATCTCATTCATTTTTTCTTTGTATTTCTGGTAGATGGTTGTATATGCCTCCTTAAGCTTTCTCATTTGCAAGGTGACCTTTGCCTGTTGAGGAATGTCTTCAGTGGTATTGGACCATTCGTCCAAGACTTGTGCTTGTGAAGTGCTAGCCTCTTGAGCGGTAGCAAGTTGGTCCTTTAAGATTCTGCATTCCCTTGTAAGCTCATCAATGCTGAAGGCACATACTACCAAAGATTGTTTCATGTCTTCAAGCTTTTCTTTGCAATACTGGAGCTCTTCTTTGTGAATTAGAGTGAGTCGAGCTTGTGCCACTACCTCCGTCTGTTGAGCATGTGCGGAGGTCAAGGAGTTATAGTAGGTATGTAGGATTGCCGTTGCTTGTATTGCTGCTGTCAGCTGTGTTTGACTTTGGTGGAGGTTTGAGGTCACGTCCCTCACTGCCTTCTCTTGAGCTTGGAGAGCTTGGTTCATGCGCACTTCTTCTACCTCCTTCTCATCTATTTGCGCCCGAAGTGCCTTGACCTCTATGGCCATTTCTCGGAATTGGTCTTCGATTTCTATTGTAGTCTGTCTATCCAATTCTCTTGCATATTCTTCCTTGGCCAAGCTAGTGAATAGTTCTGACATTTGGATCATTTGGCTAGCTTGATGTTGAGAATGACAGATGGTGATGAGGACTAGCGATACTACTGATACAAGTGGTGCCCATGTAGCCATCTTGATGATTCTGTCGTACTTGTGGGAGGTTGTTCCAATGGTATTTCAACCCCTTGTGTACAATAGTCATACTATTGATCTGGCGCTAGCTCCCCTTGTGGATCATCGACTGGCATGGCGTCGATGGGCGGTTCTAGTGATGATGTAGCCTCAAGTTCTGGTGCCAATCTTTCCTTAGGCTTTGGTGCCGATCTTTCCTTAGGCTCTGCTACTGATCTTGCCTCAGGGTCTGGTTGCTGTTGTTGTTGGAGATATATTGGTTACAATTGTGCACCGAGCTGTAGCATCTCGTGGGGCAATTCCTCAATCTTGACCTCCAGAATAGGTATTTCTTCTAAGGCATCTGCACTTGTCAATGTGATAGTAGAAGAAGTTGGTGGAGAGTTGGTGACGGCTCCCATACTGGTGAGAAGTGTATGTCCAACTCCTCAATTGGTTTTGGTGACTGGGGCAGAGTCATTTCTCTTTCTTATAGCTCTTTCGTGATGATTATAGCCAATAAGTGTGGAATTTTACATTTTTGTCCTGATGAACCATCTAGTTTCTTTGTAAAGAAGATGATTAAGTGCTAGATCTAGTCTTGCTTTAGCTTCCAACTCAGCAAAACAAATGTGCGGAGTGGAAGGGATCGATTCTTGCTCAACAACCATGGGGGCACGTAGAATGGCTAAATCATTGTCAAACATATGGCCTTTGAATTGAGTATTTGCAGCCTCTATCTTAAGGTCCCATGGTCCATTAGAGCCATCACTGCTTATGATAGTCTCTTCAAGATCACTATCACATTCAAGGTCATCCATAAAGATTGGAACTATGGGATCAATTGGGCTTTCAGGCATGAGTGGAGATCCTACTCGCATTACCTTTGCATCAATTTCTGGCAGGACTAAATCTAGCTCATAGCAATCGTCATTTGTTGCTTGGATCCAATTGTTGAAATTACTTTATGTGTCACTTGCCAAGACATTTTGTTGTGGGAGGGTTGATTTGTTGGATGCCATAGCCTGGGAGGTGGATTTGATTGTGCATTGATCCTGAACCTCAAGATGGGATACTCATTTTCCATATGGTTTGCCATGCAATGCAAAAACTAAACATTTTCTCACCTTGGATATGTTGGAGCATGTAGGTTGAGACACACAAAGCTTTTTCTCCATTGCTTGCATCATTTCATCCCTTAGCTTCATGGCCGAGAAGCAACCTTTATCGGATGTTTCTATAGTTGACTTCGATTTTCCCTTTTTGGAGCATCTATCCCTCCTCTCATCAATGCTAGAGTCAAAATACATCATTACACGTTCAATGTCCACCACTACCGGATGAGCAACACTAAATGTCTTGTAGCTACTGATTTTTTTCATTTCTTTGTGAATCTTCTTTTTCAGACCGTCGACAAAGAACCAGGCCATTAGGTATTTGTCATTTGGGCATGGCTCGCATTTGGCAATAAAACACTTCATGTGGCCTAGATATGTGCACACTTCTTCTCTACAATCTCGTTTGATCTTGCCCAGTTGGAGAGTCAGATCATCTTGAAAATAGATCTAGTTTGGAACTGCCTCTTGAATTTGGTTTGAAAGAAGGGCCCATGTGGCACGTTCCTCTACCAAAATATATAAGTGCCATTTGGAGGCTTCGTTGACCAATGCCATAGGGAACCAAGCAGCTTTGGTCTTGTTGGATTGATCACCTTCAGCTCTACATGTGGCCTCAAAGAGTTGGAGGAAGCTATCTAGATCACCTCGGCCATTGTACTTCAAAAGCTCAAGCTTTTATAGGGGTCTTTTTCCATGGTTGTTATTTTATTGTTCATTAAGATTTTGGTGGTGGTTGAAGAAGTTGTTGCCATTCCCCTCCTTAGGCAAAAGCCTTTGAACAAGAGGAAATTTATATTCTTCCACAAATGTATAAAAAGAGGATCTCCCCAAGGACATGTTGGCACTAAAAGCACTACTCGTATAGGGGAATGCTTGCATAAGTATAAAAGGGTAATATAAATAAACTTGGTAGGCAAACCTTGAAACATGTACTTTGATAAATTACATAGTTTTCCCACATTTGTCTTGCTAAGGATGAGGTAGGCACTCAAATTTGAAGAAAAATGAAAAGATGGTATAATTGATTTCTGTTAGGACATATTTTGTGTGCTTCTACACTAATGCTCCCATGTGTAATTGAGTGTGAAAATTAGGCCATTGTATTAGTATTCAAAATTCTAATATACTTAATGTCAAATTGAGGATACACAACACTTTGGAGAGAGACATACATAGAGAGAGAGAGAGAGAGAGGAGAGAGAGAGAGAGAGAGAGAGAGAGAGGGAGAGAGATGAGGCCTTCATTGGAAGCATATGCAAAAAACATTTCATTAGTAAACAACATTTCTCGCTCCTTGTGTTGAACAACCTCCTGCACTTGTCCTTAACTCCAATGACAACGTTGAAAAGCCACACCTTGACCTTGCTTTGCATGATCACATTGAAAGAATATCTAGCCAATAATTCAATGTAAGAAGAACAAATAAGTCATTGTAGGTAGGCCACATATAGTCGAAGTGGTCCTTATATATTGTCCTTTCATGTTGGAATCTAATAGGTCTTCTAGCCTATTCACACAATTAACAAATTTCCATTGCAATGGAATTTGATAAATCTCCAAGAACGTTTAGGTAGGCTCTGTATGGGCCCCTTTGTGTGTATATTTACTCCTATTTGTCCATAAAAAGCATCAATTATGCTATGAGTAGACACAATAAGTTAGGCCATATTGGCACCAAAACCATTGCTCGTATAGGGGAAGGTCCGCATAAGTATAAAAGGATAATATCAATAAACTTGGTAGGCAATTGTTGAAACATGTATTTTGATAAGCTATATAGTTTATCCACATTTTTCTTACTAAAGATGAGCTAGGTACTCAATTTTATTAAAAGGTGTCCAAAAGATGGTATTATTGATTTATTTTACGACATATCCTATATGCTTCTATAGTAATTCTCCAAGGAGTAATTGAACATGAAAACAAAGCTGCCATGTTTTGTATTCTCAATGTCATTTAGAGTATACACCGAAGGTTGGAGAGAGAGAGAGAGAGGAGGCCCACCTTGGTGGTATATACACAAATTGTCTCATTAGTAAACAACTTTTCTTGCTTCTTGTGTTGAGCAATGTATTGGGATTGTCCTTACCTCCAACATCAACCTTGAAAGTCCATATCTTGACCTTGCTTTGCATGATCACATTGAAAGAATCTCTAGAAAATACGTGATTCTAAGCAAGCCAAATATGGACAAGGTGGTCCTTATAGATTCCCTTTTCATGTTTGCTTTTTATAGGTCTTCTAGTCTATTCACACAATCGACAAATTTCAATTCAATTGAATTCGACAAATCTCCATGAACGTTTAGTTAGGCTATGTGTGGGCCTTGTGTGTATATTTAGTCTTCCTTGTCCACATAAAGCATCAATTATTCTATGAGTACTAGGACAAGGACTATGGAATGGGCTAGCTCTTATGAAAACAGGGTTTCATCAAGAGTCTCAAGCCACAATTGCGTAATGGCCTCATAAATCTCAAGGATCCGAATTTCACATTTTGCAAACCTTTTCACTTCGACAAGACATAGTATAATATGTAGCCATATGATTTCCTAGAAAATAGACACAAAAGATAAACTATGAAGCAATTTCAATCCTGCTTTTTGGATATGTGAGCATTGTCAAAGATTCAAGAATCAAAGGGTGCACATGGTCCACTTGTAATAGCATCAATTTCAATTAATTGTAATGCAAAAACATGTTGTCAGAGAGTAATATAAAGGACTTCTAGATGTCCAATGGTGCTTTATGAAATTATATTATATTCTATGAGGTTTCCTGTTTTGGCAAAAGTAAAGGCCATGCTAGTATTGGTGAGAGGCTACACTCTATTATGCACCCCATGAAAGTCTATATAAGAGAATCTCTTATATGCACTTAAATAAATCTAGATGTGAGAATTTTATGCTATGTGTCTACATTAAAATTTGTGCTGTGCTTATTTAATTCCATATTATCCCTTCCTTTTATATTTTCCC
This sequence comes from Dipteris shenzhenensis, assembly GCF_047967505.1. Lineage (NCBI taxonomy): Eukaryota > Viridiplantae > Streptophyta > Polypodiopsida > Gleicheniales > Dipteridaceae > Dipteris > Dipteris shenzhenensis. The sequence continues at coordinate 2,186,351 of NC_141625.1, forward strand.
TTATAAACCTAGATGCGAGAAATGTGTGCTATGTCTACATTAAAATTTGTACATTGATGATTTAATTCCATATTATCCCTTCCTTTTGCATTAGAATTCATGTTGTGTAGTGTTTCCTTTTTCTTTAATAACTCATTACACTTACTTTTGACAAGTGAAACATCAGTATGACTAAAAATATTAATCTATTTATATGTACTCTATATCAAGATAGATATCCAAATAATTTAAAGATGAAGAGAAGAAAGAATATACATGTTAGAAGCACAATGAAACATGAAATTTAGAAAACGATCAAATAAGAATCAAATTTGAACCTTCACGGATCAAGGGGTCCGCACGGTGCACTTGTCATAGTGTTAATTCCAATTAAATGTAGTGAGGATACATGTTGTAAGAGAGTAACAAAGAGGTCTTCTAAAAGGTCCAATGGTGCATTAGGGCATTATATCATATTTTAGGAGGGTGGCTTTTTTGTCAAAAGTAGAGGCATGCTAGTCTCGGTGAGGCTACACTCTATTGTGCACCCCATGAATGCCTATATAAGAGAAGCCCTTATACACTTTTAAATCAGCCTAGAGTCAAGAATTTTGTGCTATGGCTACATCTCGGCTACATTAAAATGTGTATTGTGCTAACTTTTAGTCCCATATCATCCCTTCCCTTTACATTAAATTCATGTTTAAATGTAGTGTTTTGTTTTCCTTTAATGACTCATTAGATTTCCTTTTGAGAAGTGAAGTTCTGGTATTACAAAAACTATAAAGTTATCTATATGTACTCTATAGCATGATAAATAGATAAAAATTCAAGGAAAAAGATAAACAATAGTTATACGTGTCCAAATCACAATGAAACATGAAAATTAGAAGGCGATCTAATAAGAGTCAAATTTGAACAAGGAAAATACATGTAATGTGTAAAATATTTATGAAAGGAGTAAAAACGTATAAATTACAATAGAAGTATATATTACATTGAAAATCACATTAGAGAAACTAGAAGAAAAGGAGATACTGTATTTAAAATCACACAAGAGGAAGGAATCTGCAATGTAGAAGTTACGAAGACATGAAAACTTGTAAATTGATACGAATACAAGCTAAATTCGAGGAGGCATGGTGATACTGTTTGTGAAGGGAAAAAAATGATGGTAGTAGATCAAGAAGCAAACACTAAGGAGTTGAAAAAGGTTTCAATTACATAGATCCATCCTAAAGGCACCAAGGGTCTCCCCAAGGGTGAGTTAGGACATGTTGGCACCAAAAGCACTGCTCATATAGGGGAAGATGTGCATAAGTATAAAAGGATAATATGAATAAAATTGGTACAAAATCTGAGAGAGAGAGAGAGAGAGAGAGAGAGAGAGAGAGAGAGAGAGAGAGAGAGAAAGAGTAATTTGGAATAGAATTTTAGTATGGTTTCTTAAAAGATACTTTGTCTTTCTTCATGTCTTTAGTGGGAAAATATGTCATATATATTATAATACTTGAAACTACAAGAGTAAGGGTTGATAGCACATGGTTGATGGCAAAGTGGATACCAAAAAAAGAAAAGTTGAAACAATTTTACAAGGGGAAGCTTGAGGGAAGTTTACATTTATCCATGAATGTACAAAAAGAGGATCTCACCAAGGGTAGGTTAGGACAAAACAATTCTCATATAGGGGAGGGTTCGCATAAGTATAAAAGGATAATACGAATAAACTTGGTAGGCAATCCTTGAAACATGTATATTGATAAACTATAGAGCTTTTCCACATTTTTCTTACTAAGGATGAGGAAGGTACTCAAGTTTATTGAAAGGTGTCCACAAGATGGTATAATGTAGTTATTTTAAGACATATCTTGTGTGCTTCTACACTGATTCTCCAATGTGTAATTGATCGTGAAAAGTAGGCTGCCACTTTTTGTATACTCAATGTCATATTGATTATACACAAAAGAGGTGTGTGTGTGTGTGTGTGTGTGTGTGTGTGTGTGAGAGAGAGAGAGAGAGAACCGGGGGTGCAATACTAAGAAACCCTAGTTATCATGTGCATTCAAGGTGTACTCCAAAAGGCACTTAACTAAAATTTCCTATTCAATAAAACTACCCCTCTTTACTTATGAACTAATGGAGTTTTTCTAAAGTTTAGTTTAAAAATCCCTCTTATGATTGTAACCCTGTGAAATTTTTTTAGAAAGTTGAATTAAATACCCCTCCTTTTGAATGCATGTGGTACACTAATTTTTTTTAAACTGAACCCCCCAAGGAGAGAGAGAGAGAGAGAGAGAGAGAGAGAGAGAGAGGGAGGGAGGGAGGGATTGATGAGGCCTACCTTGGTGGTATATGCACAAATATTCTCATTAGTAAACAACTTTTCTTGCTCCTTGTGTTGAACAATGTCCTGGGATTGCCCTTACCTCCAAAACAACCTTGAAGGTCCATATCTTGAACTTGCTTTGCATGGTCATAATGAAATAATCCCTAGCATATAAGTCAGTGTAAGCAGGCCAAATATGGACAAAGTGGTCCTTATGGATTCCCTTTTCGTTTTTGCTTTTTATAGGTCTTCTAGTCTTTTCATACAATTGAAAAATTTCCATTACAATTGAATTTGACAAATCTCCATGAACGTTTAGGTAGCCTATACGTGGTCCCTTTTGTGTGTAAATTTATTCCTCCTTGTCCACACAAAGCATCAATTGTGCTATGAGTACTCGGCACAAGGACTATGGAATGAGCTAGCTCTTGTGAAAAAAGGTTGCATCAAGAGTCTGGAGCCACAATTCCGTAATGGCCTCATAAAGTCCCAAGGATCTGAATTTCACATTTTGCAAATATTTTTATTTTGACAAGACATAGGATAATCTGTAGACATATGCTTTCCTAAAAAATAGACACAAAACTCTAAACTACTAAGCACTTTCAATCCTACTTTGTGGATGTGCGAGCATTGTCAAGCGTTCAAGGATCAATACTATGCGCATGGTCCACTCGTAATAGCATCAATTTCAATTAATTGTAGTGCGAAAACATGTTGTAAGAGAGTAATTAAAAGGACTTCTCGAGGTCAAATGGTGCTTTATATTCTATTAGGGTGGCTATTTTGGCAAAAGTAGAAGCCATGCTAGTATTGGTGAGAGGCTACACTCTATTCTATGCCCATGAAAGCCTATATAAGAGACGATCTTATATGCACCTAAATAAATCTAGATGCAATAATTTTGTGCTATGTGTCTACATTAAAATTTGTACTGTGTCAACTTAATTCCATATTATCCCTTCCTTTTACATTATCCCTTCTAAACCTAGATGCAAGAACTTTGTGCTATGTCTACATTAAAATTCCTACTATGATAATTGAATTCCATATTGTCCCTTCCTTTTACATTAGAATTCATGTTGTGTAGTGTTTCCTTTTTCTTTAATAACTCAATAGATTTCCTTTTGACAAGTGAAGCATTAGTATGACTAAAAATATAGAAGAAGAGAAGCAAGAATATAAATGTTAGAAGCACAATGAGACATGAAAGTTACAAAATGATCAAATAAGAATCAAATTTGAACAACGAAAATACATGCATCATGTAAAACATTTATTAAAGGAATGAAACAGTACAAACGCAAGAGAATGAGATAGTAAATTGAAAATCATATAAGAGGAAACTAGAAGAAAATGAGGTGTTGTATTTAAAATCACACAAGAAGAAGGAATCTACAATGTAGAAGTTACACAGACATGAAAACTTCAAAATGGGTAAGAATACAATATAAGTTGTAGGAGGCATGGTGACAGTGTTTGTGAAGGAAAAAATATGAAGGTAGTACATCTCAAGAGCTGAAAATGGTTTACATATAAGCATCCAAAGCGCATGTTTCATTATAATGTGATTTAAATTTGAACCTATATGAAATTTAATGCAATCTTAGCCAAATACCACTTAATGAACTTCTTGTAGGGATTTAAAAAAAGGAGTTCAAATTTTTTTTGGGAGCTTGATATTTTTAAATGGAAAATAATATGCCAAGTCAAAGGTTGTTTATACATAATTTTGAATAGACTTTGAAGATGATTTCTTATAATATGGTTTTTCTTTCTTCATGTCTTTGGTGGGGAAACATTTGATATATCTAATAATACCTGAAACTTCATGAGAATAAGGATTGATAGCACATGGTTGAATCCAAAGAAGAAGACAAGGTGAAACCATGTTAATAAGGGAAATTTTGGATTCTTCCAGAAATTTCTTGTGCTTCTACACTAATTCTCTCATGTGTAATTAAGTGTGAAAAGTAGGTTGTCATATTACTACTAACACTTTTGGTATACTTAATTTCAAATTGAGTATACACAAAATTATAATGAGTAACTGAGTGTGAAAAGTAGGCTGCCATATTACTACTAACACTATTTGTATACTCAATTTCAAATTGAGTATACACAAAAGGTTAGAGAGAGAGAGAGAGAGAGAGAGAGAGAGAGAGAGAGAGAGAGAGAGATTTATGAGGCCTACCTTGGTGGCATGTGCCAACATTTTCTCATTAGTGAACATCTTTTCTTGCCCTTGCGCTGAACAATGTCATGGGCTTGTCCTTGCATGAACATCTTTTTACCCTTGCATTGAACAATGTCATGGGCTTGTCCTCAACTCCAATGACAACCTTGAAAGTCCATATCTTGACCTTGCTTTGCATGCTGACATTGAAGGAATCTCTAGCCAATAAGTCATTGTAAGAAGGCTAGATATGGACAAAGTGATTGTTATAGATCACCTTTTCATGTTTTCATTTTATACATCTTCTACTCTATTCACTAAGCAAATTTCCATGGCAATGCATTTGAAAAGTCTCCACCAACTTTAAGGTAGTCTCTATATGGGCCCTCTGTGTTTAATTACTCATCGATTATGCTATGAGTAGACACAAGGACGATGGAATAGGCTAGATCTTGTGGAAAAAGGTTCCATCAAGGAGCGAGAGCCGCAATTGAATCATGGCCTCATAAATTCTTATGAATCCAAATTTTAGATTTTTCAAACTCGTTGAATCTAAAAAAACATAGAATAATCCATAGACATATCATTTCCTACAAAATGGATAGCAAAAGTTAAACTTGTAACTAGTTTCATTAATCCTACTTTTGAAATGTGCAAAAATTTCCAAAGTTTTATGGAGAATGATAGATAGATAAAGACTAAGGAAGAAGAGGAGTAGGAATATGCATGTAGGTAGCACAATGAAAAAGTGTGGGAATTTGAAAAAGATCAAACAAGAGTCAAATTTGCACAAGGGACGAAATGTATGAAGTAAAATATTGATTAAAGAAATAAAAAAGTACAAACTACAAGAGAAGGAGAAACTACATTGAAAATCACATAAAAGAAACTAGAAGAAAAGGAGATGTTATATTTAAAATCACACAAGAGGAAGGAATGTGCATACTAGAAGTTACAAAGAAATCAAACTTGGAAATCGATAAGAATAAAAGATAAATTGTAGAAGGCATGGTGATCCGATTTTGTGAAGAACAAAATATGAACGTAGTACAACAATGAACACTTAGGAGTTGGAAAAAGGCTTACATATGCTCATCCAAAAGATAGGTTCATTACAAAGTGATTTAAATTTGAACCTATATGAGTTTTAAGGAGATCTTAGCCAAATGAGGGTTAGTAAACATTTCCATCGAGGTTTTAGAAAGAGAATCTCAATCTTACTAATAGATAAAATTTATTTATTTTTGGAGCTTGACATTTTTAAGGTAAAATACTATTCTAGATAGAGGCTATTGATACATAATTTAGAATAGACTTGAAGATGGTCTTTTACAATATTATTTTTCTTTCTTCAAGTATTTAGTGGTTATATCACATAGGACATGAAAGTATATGAGTAAGGATTGATAGCACATTGTTGAATCTAAGTCGGTACAAAAAAAACAAGACAAGGTGCAATCGTTTTAACAAGGGAGATTTTAGATTCTTCCAAAAGTGTAGAAAAAGAGGATTAAGTTAGGACATGTTGGCACACTAGTCACTCATCATATAGGGGAAAGTTTACATAATTACAACAAGGTAATATACATAAAGTTGGTATGCAACTTGAACAACGTCATTGTCTTGTCCTCAACTCCAACGACAACTTTGAAAGTCCATAGATTTGGCCTTGCTTTGCATGATTGCACCAAAAGAATCTCTAGGCAATAAGTCATTATAACAAAGCCCGGTCCTTAAAGATTTTGACAAATTGCTCATATATGAATGTATCTTGATGTTGCACACGGCAACGCTATGGTAGAGCCAGTATATATGTAAGGAGAGGAGGAAGGAGGAACAAGAATCGATACTTATGGATTTCAAGGCTAAGAGTAGGCTTAGAGTCATGTGTGTGAGGCATAGAACAAGCATGGTCGTGTTGAAGATTTGTATCCTCATGTGTTTCACTTTTGTAGTGGTTGCAATAGGAGGCTGCACACCAAGCCCCCAAGATGCTGCCTGCTTGCTTTCGTTTAGGGCCTCCTTGTCAGACCCTCAGGGTTCCCTTTCGACTTGGGGGGTGGTGATGCACAATTCAAGTAGTTGTTGTACTAATTCCTCCACCACACCTGCATGGACAGGAATCCAATGTAACCAACAAGGTCATGTTGTAGCTCTTGACTTGTCTACTCTCTCACTTCACGGCTCCATTCCCTTGCCTCTCGGCCACCTCTCCTTCCTCTTAGATCTCAACCTCTCCTTCAATAATTTCTTTGGCAACATCCCCCCTTGGTTATTTGTCAATTGTACCTCCTTGCAATCCCTTGATCTCAGTGCTAACAACTTTAATGGAGAGATACCATCAGAGCTAGGCATGCTACAACGGCTGAGAGTGCTTTACCTTTGGGGAAATGCATTGATAGGTGGTGTTCCCACAAGTTTGGTGAATTGCTCGGCTTTGGAGGACCTGGAGCTTGGCGAGAATCAGCTGAGTGGAGCGATACCATCGGAGCTAGGCATGCTACAACGGCTGAGAGTGCTTTACCTTTGGGGAAATGCATTGATAGGTGGTGTTCCCACAAGTTTGGTGAATTGCTCGGCTTTGGAGGACCTGGAGCTTAGCAAGAATCAGCTGAGTGGAGCGATACCATCGGAGCTAGGCATGCTACAACGGCTGAGAGTGCTTTACCTTGGGGTCAATGCATTGATAGGTGGTGTTCCCACAAGTTTGGTGAATTGCTCGGCTTTGGAGAAGCTACGTCTTGGGCAGAACCAATTGAGCGGAGAGATACCGCCGGAGCTGGGCATGCTACAACGTCTCATACAGCTTCATCTTTGGAGCAATAGATTGACGGGTGGTCTTCCTACAACTTTGGGGAACTGCTCAGCTTTGGAGTACCTGGCGCTTTCAGAGAACCAGCTGAGTGGAGGGATATCATCGGAGCTAGGCATGTTGCAACAATTAGGGACGCTTGACCTTTGGCGCAACAACCTGAGCGGTGAAATTCCAACGTCCTTGATGAATTGCTCGCTTCTAGTGAACGTTTCGCTACGTCAAAACCAGTTCAGCGGAGGAATTCCTATGCAGATTGGCAGGCTTCGAGGTTTGCGCTGGCTCTACCTTTGGAGTAATAGACTTACGGGAACTCTTCCTACGGCCTTGCTAAACTGCACAGCTCTTGAAGGACTTGACATCTCGGCCAACCAGCTCACCGCTCCTGAAGCCTTTCTGGGCGAACTCCTTCCGACTCTCACGCATCTGCAAGTATTGCGTCTCGGCATCAACCGATTCGAAGGCAGCCTTCCCGATGCTTTCGGCGGATGCACCAACCTCACCTACTTGGACTTGTCCTACAATTCTTTCACAGGACCTCTTCCTCGCTCTCTTGCACGTCTCCAGCGACTCATCAAGCTCCGCTTCGAACAAAATCATTTCGAGGGAGCCATTCCCAGCATGTTTTCGACCTCCCTATTCCTGCAGACACTAGACCTCTCCTCCAATAACCTCTCAGGTGATTTCTCCCATTATATTTGTGCTTGTTGCTGCCGCCAAGCCCTCTCTTCTGAAGTTCATTGACGACACTTGAATTCTCTTGACTGTTGTTTCAGGTAGCATTCCAAATAGTCTGGGACAACTACCTGCTCTTCTTCACCTAAATCTCTCGCACAATCGCTTGGTTGGCCAAGTACCACGACAGCTTGGAAATCTTCTGCACCTTTTGTCCTTGGATCTGTCAAGGAACGGACTGTCCAGCCAAGTTCCTGCCGCTCTTAGTGGCTGCGTGGAATTGATGAGCTTGAATTTGTCATACAACAAACTCAGTGGAAATGTACCAGCGAGCCTTGACCAGCTTCGCAGCCTACAATCGTTGGATCTGTCTTACAATCAACTTAACGGTTCGCTTCCACAAATCCCGCTGTTCCAAAATGCATCAATTTCAAACTTCTCTGGAAACCCTGACCTTTGCGGCCGAATACTTCAAAAAGCATGTAACAACACTAATTCTAAACCCAGATTGGCGGTGGAGATTATAATCATTGTGTCAATCGACGTCGTTGCGGCGGCAATTTTCACAATTCTCGTCATTTGGCGTCGGAAGTGTAGAGCAACAGGTCATCTACAAGACAATTTGTTGCAAGAGAGTTATTTGAAGGTCACTACTGAAGAGGTTCGACAAGCAACTGACAACTTTAGCCATGAAAATATCATAGGTTCTGGAGGTGCCAGCATCGTCTTCAGAGCTCTGCTCCCACGAGAGAATATTGCAGTGGCCGTTAAGGTTCTGAGGAATGAAGTGGCCTTGAATGTAGAGGCTCGGTTTAGAAGAGAAGTGCAGGTGCTGGCCAAAGTGCGACACCGGCACATTGTGAGAATATATGGATGCTGCATCAGCTTGGATATCAAAGCACTTATTCTGGAGCTTATACCGAATGGCAGTTTGGCAGAGCATTGCTATGGCCGGAGCGAGCTGCAAAGGAATCCACTGAGTATGCAGGAGAAATTGCGCATATTAAGAGGGGTTGCGCATGGCCTGCACTACTTGCATGACCTCCATCCAGAAGGACCCATTTTGCATTGTGATCTCAAGCCCGAGAATATTTTGTTGGATGCTGATTTGGAACCACACATTTCTGATTTTGGAATTGCCAAGCTCCTCTCTGGGGATACTTATGAAGCTTCAATGTCTCTTTTGCTCACAGGATCTCTGGGCTACATCCCTCCAGGTAAGGCCAAACGAAATTTAACTTTCAAGCTCTATTCTTATTGAAGGATTAATGTTTCTCATTCTTTTAGTTCCCCATGATGTGTGTGCTACTGATCATGGATTTGATTGTAGAATATGGATACAATTGTCAACTGAGTACTAAGGGAGATGTGTATAGCTTTGGTGTGATAATGCTAGAGCTTCTCACCGGCAAGAGACCCACCATGATCACTAATGAGTTGGAGGAAGGGCAGAGTCTTGTGTCATGGGCGCAATCAGCTTACTTACATAATGAATTGAGCATTTTTGACACCACAACTTTGACTGAACAAGTGGCGAAGAGAATAATACAATTTGCTCTAATGTGCACAAATCATTTGCCCTCTAATCGTCCCACCATGCACCAAGGTGTGCAATTCCTAACTAGCTTCTGATAGATCAAGTACCCTGCTCCCTCTATGGTTCATGTAGTATTTGACCTAGGATAAGTTACTTCAATACTCGTTGCCTCTATGAGCTAATCTCTCTTTTGTAAAATGTATATTATTGTAATTATGCTTTGGCTTACATTGTATCTAAACATATAGAGAAAAACAAAGGCGTTTTGTCATGGGTGTGTTTTCTGTTGACTATGTGGGAGAGTCATATATATTTATGTTGTATCTAAACGTAGATGTAAGTCTTGGTAGATTGCCATGATCAACACATTGACCAATTTACTAACTTACGAGAACTGTTTATGACAGATAAATTTTAGAAGTGCCATGTTTTGGGGACTATGAGCAAATTATAGTATCTCTTATGCGAGTACAACGTCTACTTGAGAAGGAGCTTGTCTTATGGATTGAAGTAGATCTCTATTGTGGTAGAAATCTTATTTATGCAAGAAGACGACAAGATCTCTTTTGCCAACATAGTACGTGCTTGATAAGATACTTGTGCCTATGTGAAATGAATTCAAACATTTGCATTGTTATGATGGTGGGCAAGACAATATCATTGAGTTTTAAGCAAGGTGACATCTAAATATTGTAGTCTTGAGCGATAACTCAGGCATGAGTGAGATTTGCTAAGAATTTATTTCTACTCATAAGTAGAGAATTCCATTAAACTCAAATTATGGCATAAAGAACACAAAATAGATAGTTTATGCCTCTTCTTTTTGGTTGATAATGGCTATGCATCACCCATATTAATGTGATGACCATAAGGACAACATGAAGTGCCTAAAGGATAACAATTAAGAAAGAATTTGGAGAGGAAAACTACCATGACATGTGAAAAATTTCAAAGAAAAAGGGAAAGACTTCATTTCACTAGTGAAACCAACTAGTCTCTCATTAGTTACATGTGCATTGGTCCACATTTTGATTTCATTGCAAAGAAAGGCACATATGGTTTGAGACATACTGTCTTAGCAACACTAAGATAAACTCGCTAGTACTCAATTCATTTGACAAATGTAAATGAGGGCAATATCAACCATTTGGGGAGAATTGGGGTCTCAAAAGGGCTTCCAATTAGTGTTTTCTAATTTCAAGGGATTAGAGAGTGATTTGAGGTGTACCAATGAGAGTGCTAGAAGGTGTGGGGCAATGGTATGTTGAGGTGGAGGGTGGGCAGGCCTACAGAGAGCCCCTATTGGTTGCTTCCCTTACACTAGGGACCACCCAAACCATCCCCCCTCCCTCTTAACCCATGTTTGACCCTCCTACCAGGTGCACCTCCCCCACATGAGCCCAAAACTGCCTTCAATGGGATGGTAGGGCCCTTCTGGCAAATTTTTCTTCTCCCCTCCCTCTTTCTAGGGCCTCTGCCCCCCACTATTCTAGTCTAGCTTGCCAAATCACTCAGATTTTAACCAAATCCCACACCCCTCTTCCCCCTCTTTCTCTGCTCCTTCCTGCTCTGGCCTGCTTGCTATAGCTCCTCTCTCTCTCTCTCTCTCTCCCCCCTCTCCCTCTCCCGTGCCTCTGTTGGAGCTGCTCTATCCCTCTCCTTCTCCCTCTCCTGTGCCTTTGTTGCTATTGCTCTGTCCCTCTCCTTCTCCCTCCCCTGTGCCTCTATTGTTGCTGCTCTGTCCCTCTCCTTCTCCCTCTTTTGCGCCTCCGTTGGAGCTGCTCTGTCCCTCTCCTTCTCCCTCTCCTGTGCCTCTGTTGCTGCTACTCTGTCCCTCTCCTTCTCCCTCTTTTGTGCCTCTGTTGGAGCTGCATTGCCTTGTGTAGAAGTCCCATTCTTGATGTTGCAACCTCTACAAGCATGGTGAGGAGAGTCTACAAGACCACACAATGCTGTGACCTCTTGTGTCTTCCACAACACCAGAAATGCATTGGATGAGTGGATCCCTTGCACCTACAACTTAAATGACTAGATAGTGATGAAAGGATCAGCCAAATGTCCACATAAGCTTCGTAAGAGCAAGAGAGGTGACATCTTGCATGAGTGGAAGGGGCGCATCTTGAAGTTCAAGTTTGGGAAGAAAGGATGGCTTGTAAAAGTGCAACACGTTTGCATGGGAAAAGATATGCGGCTTCCTCCATCATTCAATCAATCTCGGATACCATCACACTGTGACCCTTTCTATCTATGTACCTTTTTCACCTATAAGTGTAATGAGTCCATTTGGAAATTTTGTGTTTGGTTTCTTATTTTCATGGTGGCAAATGTTTTCCCTTCGGACCTCGAGGAGTGGGAACCAGTTGAATCATTCATAGGCAAGTTCACTGTGATTCTGCTACAGCAACTCTTTGCTCTCCTACAGGAGCTTTTTCCCTCTTTCTTTTCCGTCTCATATAGGATACAACTGCTCTTTCCTCTCCTATAGCTATTGTTTTCCCAACAAGCATGGTCTGGAACACAGTGACACATTGTTTTCCCAACAAGCATGGTCTGGAACACAGTGACACAAGGTGGTAATCCTGTGAGCTCTAGTGTGTTCTGGAGGCATGGTCAAGAAGAAAGTGACACAAGCTGGCAATATTGTGAGCTCTAATGTGTTGTAGAGGCATGGTCAAGAACAAAGTGACCAAAGTGGCCAAAGATGGCAATATTGTGAGCTCTAGTGTGTTCTAGAGACATGGTCAAGAAGAAAGTGATAGAAGTTGACAATATTATAAGCTCTAGTGTGTTCTAGAACATGAAAAATGCATTGGATGACTTGAACTTACAGATTGACTAACTAGATAGTCATGGAAGGTCTTGCCAAGGGTCCACATAAGCTTCCCAAGAGGAAGGATGCATTTCTTAGACTATGTACCTTCCTTGCCTATCTTCTTTACAATATCCTATTTTAACATAGGAGTGGGAAGTAGTGGAATCTTTGATATAACTGACAATGGATTGTCTGTAAGTTATGTGCAGGAATACCTTTTAGTCATGGAAAACGAAATGTATATTCCTTCAACTTTACTTGAAATGGTGAAATAGTAGAAGAATCTAGAGAAATGCATGAAAATGTCCATTTTATCCCTCGTGCAACATCAAACAATGTGTTTGACTAGTACAAGCTGTCCATAAATTGTAGGTTGGGCATTTTGGAATTTGCATAGGTTTTCTTCATGACTTGGAGGACATTAAAAGCATTGATGAATTTTATTTTGATGGCTTTATTGTGTGGTTTCGTGTCCAAAGTTTTCAGGTAATATGTATAAAGTTTTCATGCCTAAAGTTTTCATGTTTAAAGTTTACAGTTTATACCTATTTGCCTTGCTTGCATCATTAAAGGAGACAATGCCATGATGGTAAGCATCCTATGTATTGATTTATATTTTATGGTCTTTTAATGTAATGTGCTTTGTTAGGTTTGCTAATGTAATGGTTGTTGAATTGATGCAGGAGGCATTTGAGATCTCTCATTGGTGCACTATATTAGTTGAGCAGGAGGATACGTTGTGGTCTTCCACATCCAATTTTTAGAATGGCCTACTTAACTACTGAAGTGCATCAAAGTATTGACAGCTTGATCATTGTGATCCACATCACATGGCTTCCCCTATTGCATTGTATCCCATTGGCAATGGTGTAAAAAACTTTGTGCTCGGCTACCCTGAGAGGAGAGCCTTAATGGTATTAGTATTAGGATCTTACTTGGGGATTTCAAAAGCCTCTTTTTTCTATGTATTAGAGGTAGCAAAGAGGAGATATAGGCTATGAAGAGTCTTTGTATTTTAATGGAGAGATTATAATACAAAAATGTACATTTTATCACATTCTCTTCCTTGCAAGATACCATGTCATAAGCAATAATTTTGATTGAGTCATGGTTGGAATTTTGAATGTGTTGTTGATTCAATATAAGGTAATGTCGCCTTGAATTATAGAGTATTGAATACACCACCTCCAAGTTTGTTGTGTAGAGAGATGAACCTTTTAGATGCAAACTTGTCCCTTTTCCTTCATTTGTATCCAAAGTAATTACAAATTTATGACCCCCTCAACTTGTGACTGATTTTTGAAAGTCTTCTACATTGAATATGTAGACCCTATTTTTCCAGTCAAATATCATAGAGCTACTCATGCTCTCAATTTTAAACTTAAAAAATTTACAATCGGAGTTATAGCGCAAAAGTTATAGCTATTTTACTATTCTCTTCATATTCCATGAAATTAAGTTCTATTACTTGTATATATATTTTTAGAAAATTAATTTAGGAAAATATTATGAATAATCCAAGTCAAAATAATACTCTCGACCAAGTTTGGTAATTTTGGTGACCATTTTTGGCAAATGTAGGAGGAATTTGACCACGGCGCAGAAGGCAAAGTTCGTCAGGACATCATGGGGTGTCCAAAAATGCACAAACCTGCCACGGTGTGAATTGGCAAAGTTGGTCAGGACATCATGGGGTGTCCAAAAATGCACAAACCTGCCACAGTATGAATGGTGTCCAAAAATGCACAAACCCGCCATGGTGTGAATTCACACCGTGGCGGGTTTGTGCATTTTTGGACACCCCATGATGTCCTGACCAACTTTGCCTACTGTGCCATGGTCAAATTCCTCCTTTATTTGCTAAAAATGGACATCAAAATGGCCGAAGTTGTGAAACTCCTTCATCTACCTCTTCAAAATCTATATTTCTTCATAGGAAATCATGAAGTGCATCAATCCTTTACAAGGTGATATAGTAGCCAACCTAAAAATTAAAATAAAAGATACATGGACATAGCCAACCTCCATGACTAAGAAAACATAGAAAATGAAAATTTTAGATTCCTCTTCAAAACATATATTTTCTCATGTAATGCATCAAATTATTTCAAGGTGATTTAGTGATATGAAATCAAATATTTCATTGACATAGCTAACCTAAAAGGTGGCTCCAAAGGCAAGATAAACAAAGAAAATGAAAATTTACAAGGTGATGTAGTGGAAGATCAAAGTCCTCTGGATTAAATTAAAAATTACATTGACATAGCCAACCTACAAGGTTGCTCCAAAGCACAAGAAATTATATAGAGAATATATTGCCTAAAACACCATATTAGAGAATTTGGGAAAATCCTGATAATTTGGGAACTTTTGAGGGGTTGTAATTATGTAACATTCAATGTTTTTCATTGATTTTTCCCATAGATTTAGGAGTCCATCCAAATCTTGCAAATGTGCATGGTTTGCATCAACATAAATAAAATGTCAAATGTTGAGGTTTCGACCAATGCATGGTATTTTTTGAGGGGTTACAATTACAATGCATTGAGTGCACTCCATTGACTTTCTCCATGGATTTGGCCGTGTATATGAAATTCACAATTTGGAGTGTGCCTGTTTTGCATTAGCTGAGAAGAAAACATCATATGTTTGAGTTTAATGAAGCATTTTTTGCCTCTTCTCAAAAAACGGTGGTGTTCAAAAACACCATTTTAGTTTAGTTGGAGAAAAAGTAAGAATGCAACACTAGTCCTTGATATTTTGTTGAGTGTGCAAAACTTGCAACCACAAAGCAATGGTCTGCCAAAAAAAAGATAAAGAAAAAAGATCAATGTCATACCTTCCAAATATTTGTCAGTATTCAAATAAATTATTGTTGTGCAAGGAAAAAAAAGTCATGCTTTTCAAGTACCTTCACTCCATTGTGGAGTCAGCATCAGAGTCGGAATCTACTGTTCTATGAGCCAAATTGGATAAAGCTCGCTTGCATGCAATGGTTGGTATCTTCACCTTGATGGGGAGGTTGCTGCTCTTCGAGGAAACCTTCTTTGAGAGGTTACATTTTGGAACCCATGACCATACAATAGCATCAACAGATTCCCAACGTGGAGGATCACCTTTATTGCACATCCAAATCTTGTTTTAACAATCTACATACACCTCCTCAATTTCTGCATTGTGTCTTTTGCATATAGGTGCCCAATATTGTATGAAAACCTTCTTGAAATTTTTAGATTTATTATCCTTCTGTACATTAGTTTGAGCAATGCCTAGCCAAATTGGGTAAATTTTTTCTGCTGGTCGGACCAAAAGAAAGTGTCCTTTTTGTACATCAACCATTGGATCAAATGATTGTTTTGGCTTTTTCCTTTGAGGTCCACAGTAACGATCATTCAACTCTTCAATTCCTTGAAACTCATCGTTTTCATTATCAAATACTTGCACACAATCAATATGTTGCGTCTTTGGCCAAAATCTCTCGTACATGCCCTCTACACTATTGTTTGGTTTATCAAGCTCATCAATCATGTTCTTCCAGTACTTCACTACTGGCTTGTAAAACTTTGTGAAAGATGCATCTGGACCTTGCAGGTGTGCCCATTTTTCCCAAAAGCGTACATACTCCTTGATACCAACTATCACATCTAAGTGATCCTTCACATACTTGAACATGGTTACATAAGGCGGCTCTCCACTTGGTAGCATTGGATGACCATCCGAATGTCTCTTCCACAACTCAATGCCACCTTCACTTGGTTGCCAATCTAATGATCGTGGATGCACTTTATATTGCATGATAGGAACTTCATTTCGCATAAAGAACCGAAATTGGAGAGGCTTTGAGTGTCCCACTAAAGAATCTTTCCCATCGCATAGGCATCCATCAACATAGCTCTTGAAATCAGGGACTTCCGTTACCAAAATTGGCGTTGGAGAAGACTCCTCACATTGTCTAAAAGTATCCATGAGATGTGCAAATGTCAATGTTTGGCTAGTTCTTAACCTTTCTGAAAACCTGCTAAACATTGCATCAATATCCTCATGTGTATGCCCAACCATCAAGAATCCCAATTGAATTGACTTGAAAATCCCTCGAGCAACAAGTAATGATAGGTATGCAAACAAGTACCTATTCTTGCTTTCAGAACCACAATTATCCAACTGCAACAATAGGTGTTCGGGTAGTTTCTTATAAGGATTTTCTTGATGGGAACTTCCAAGTCCAAGGTCTTTGAATGTTCCACCCACTGCTCCAAGATGAAGTTGTTGCTTGCCATTAGAAACATAGTGAGAATCCAATGCTTCTCTTGAGGTTAGTGCATTTAGCAGAGCGTTGTCAGACCTTGGCATCCCATCATGTACTAAATCTCCAAGTGCATGGTTATCAAATCTTTCAAGATTTCTCAAACACAAAGCCAATGAACCAATCATGAAGTTAGGATCCGACGGCCACAAGGATAAAGAAAAGTGACCATAACGTCCTTGACCATGTCCATGTGTTATCATGCCAGTCAAAGCCACTGGGAGCTGAAAGGACTTGTCTGTGTCCTTTGAACGATTGCGTAATCTAGGGATGGCTGTCTTCTTTTGGTCCATGTTATCATGGATAATGCACAAGTATGTCTGAGGATACATTTCAGAAAATCTGCGCCAAGTGTAGTACACATTTCTACAACTTTTTTGTTGTAACATGTGTTTTCTTCTATCTTCCATCAACTTATTACGTTCATTTTGGCATTTTGTCGTTGCAAGCTGAGCCTTGATTGCACTACATAAACCACACTTAGAGAATTCACTTGTTTTTGACAAAGTTACATGCTTGAATTCAGAGTTCCATATGCGGTTGAATGTGGAAGTTGACATCTCTTTACAACCCAAACTATGCTTTAATTGCATGTTAACTTCATAGAGAATATCAACCTGCTTGTATACATCCAGTATCACCAACTGTGTTTCCCTTGATCCATCCTGAAGTGTTCTACTTTTGTGTGGCATATGCTCAGAATTGTTATCCACAAAATCTTGGATTATGGCTCTACCTAGTTCTGTGTGGTCCCAACCTCTCCGCACGATTCCTTTATTACCATGTATGCACCTTCGTATACCAATTTCAAATTGCTCCCTGTATCGATAAAATGTTGTTTTTGGAATACCATGCATTTCATACCATGCTCTACAACAAACTTGAATACCATTCAATGAAAAGACATATTTGAACTGCCCATTGTCATCTTTTCGACAAGCAACCCCAAGAGTGTCATATACATAATTAGTGCGAGCCTCCAAACTTTGGCCCCAATACTCTGCGTAATTTGGATATCATTTGACGATCGGCAAATTGACAACAATTTTGTTTACAACAATCAATCATAGATACTTTTATGACTGCATCCCTTGTGAGTCTAGATGATGCTAATGGCATGCCATGTTTTTTAGATTTTCTCTTTATCATGCAGTAACGCCTCTTTTTTGTGGATTTTTCCATTGGGTCCTCATCTTCCATGTGCTTTTTCCCAAAACCACTTGAAGAATTCATGGTGTCATCGATTCTTAATGAAGTTCCATCTAAAAAGGTTATTTGTGCAATGGGCCATTTTATTAAGTGGATGGTATCGATGCCTGATACATCACTATGATACTTTTCAATTCCCACACCTAGATTACCTTCACCAAGCATCTCAAAATTTATAGGTTCAAATGGGTAGACATACAAAACAACACCCTCTGCAATGCTCTTGGTTTTCTACTCATCCCATATTAAGACTTTCTTGTCCTTCCATGATTCTCGAATGGAAAACTCATCATATTCACATAGAGGTTCAACGTCAATGGTATCTGATGTTATATCATTCATTGGTACAATAGCTCCATTGACATTGTCCACACAACTCATTGATCGTGCTTTCCAACGAACAACACTACCCAAAGCCTCATAGACTAAGAATGCATCCATTGTAGGAAATGGAAGAAGTGCACTTTCATCCATACAAATATCGATCGCCACTGATACATTGTTTTCTCCCAAGGGCACACCTTGGCACATGTCATCATGTGATGTAGAGAATATTGTCCCAATGGCAACAATCTTTCCACTGACAAGCAAGTTGACTTTAACCCCCACTTTCAATGTGGCACCTGCATAGTACATAGCATTTGTTATAGTTCAATATTGATATCTGATGGTGTGACTTAGGATGAAAAAGCTTTACAAGATTTCATTACAAGACCAAATCTTCCTAAACCTTGGTGCTTTGAATTTTAGGCAGCAAAATTTGGCTACATGGCCAAATCTTCACAAACCATGGTGCTTTGAAATGGAGATAGCAAGATTTGTCCACACAAACAAATCTCCCGAGACGCTGGTGCTTTCAAGAAGCCATCAAGATTTATCCACACATCGAAATCTACTTAGACCTTGGTGCTTTGAAAGAAGCCCACAAGATTTGGCCACATAGTCAAATCTCCCCAGACCCTGGTGCTTTGAAAGGAGCCAAAAAGATCTGGCCACATGGCCAAATCTCCTCAGACAGTAGTGCTTTGAAAGAAGCAATAAGATTTGGCCACGCGGCCAAATCTGCTCAGACCTTGGTGCTTTCAAAGAAGCTAGCAAGATTTGGATGCACGGCCAAATCCTTCGAGACCTTGGTGACTTCTTTCAAAGCACTGAGAAGATTTGTTTGTGGCGTTCTTTCAAACTTGGGGAGATTTGGTCATGTGGCCAAATCTTGTAGGCTTCTTTCAAAGCACTAGGGTATGGAGAGTTTTGGCCGTGCAACCTCCTCTTGCATGCTTCTTTCAAATCACCAGGTTCTGGGAGATTTGGCCATGTGGCCAAATCTTTCAAAGCATTAGGGTTTGGGAAGATTTTGCCGTGCTGCCAAATGTTGCTAGCTTCTTTGAAATCACTAGGAAGATTTGGCCACATGGCCAAATCTTCTTTCAAATCACTAGGAAGATTTGGCCACATGGACAAATCTTCAAACGTTAAATTTAAAAATTGAAAATCGAGATTTTAAAATTTAAAATTTAAAGTTCAAAATTCAAAATTCAAAATTTAAAATAAAAAATTCAAATTTCAAGTTTCAAGTTTCAAATTTTGAAATTCAAATCTAGAGATCCTACTTTCAAAAAAATCGTACATGCTTTTCATGATTCACGCTATTACACTTTAAAATCATACTATTACTCTAAAAAGCAAAATAGAAAATCTAAAACTATTTAAAAACCAAAACTTTAAAAGTAAAAGCTAAACAAACCTTTTAAACCAAGCATAAAAAGTAAACCTATGAGAAGGAATTGAATTCGTCTTCATGGGGGATCAAGTGCTAGGCTCACCTTGTTCTCTCCCTTCCTAGATCTCCAATGTGTGCGTAGGGTGGTTTGAGAGCTTTAGGACAACGTCTTAGATGGGGTAGTTCTTGGAAAACACTCCTCCACCCTTGCTTAGCTAATTGCAAGCAAAAAAGCTCAAAACTATGTCAAAATGAGAGGTCCCGGGAGGCTCCCCATCCCAGTTTTGTCCTAACAATGTGTACTTAACTATGTAGGTTTTAAACTTCCATTACCAATTCAACTCTCCATAGATTCCACACACAATAGTTGGATTAGAAAGAGGTCTTTTTTTTTTTTTTTTTTGTGCTCTGCATGTTTTTTGGTGGATTGCTCCTTCCCCCCAAAACATGCTTTTTTGGGGGGATTGCTCCTTCTCCCCCTATTTTTGGGTTCCTCTTCTCCCCCCCCCCCTCTCAAACCACTCCTCGCTGCTGCTCCTCCTCCTCGCGGTTCCTCTTTCCAGACTGAGCTGCAAATTGAAAGCGGACATTCGCTCCCCTCTGGTGCTCTTCTCTCCGTGCTTCTCCCCTTCGGCTCCTCTTCCGTTTGCCAGCAAGAAAGAAAACTCCTACAGCTACTCTCTCTACAGCTCCTACGATTGCTTGAAATCCAAATAGCACAAGCTCACGAACAACAATGGCTACTCAATCATCCAAGTAAGAAAATGAAAGAAATCGAAAGTGTACCTAATTCTTGCATCTTCTCCATTTTTTCCATTTCGAAACACCACGATTTGAAAGAAAGAGTCTTGTAAAAGTAGGAATCTCGAAGTGTGATTTGAAAGTAGGGTCTTTATTATATGATTTGACTTTCAGATCTTGAAATTTGAAATTTGAATTTTGTATCTAAGATTCAAAATTTCAATTTTGAATTTTGAATTTTGAATTTTGAAAATTTCAGATTTGAAATTTGAATCTTAAGATTTGAATTTTGAATTTTAAATGGGGAGATTTGGCCATGCGGCCAAATCTTCTTGGCTTCTTTCAAAACATACAAGATTTGTCCGTACGGCCAAATCTTCCTAGACCTTAGTGATTTGAAGAAGCTATAAAGATTTGGCATCACAATTAAATCTTCCTAAACCTTGCTGCTTTGAAAAGATTTGTCCACATAGCCAAATCTTCCTAGATACTCATGATTAGAAAGAAGATAGCAAGATTTGGCCGCATGGCCAAATCTCCCTAGACCCTCGTGATTAGAAAGAAGCTAGCAAGATTTGTCCGCATGGCCAAATCTCTTTAGACCTAGGTGATTTAAAAGAAGCTAGAAAGATTTGGCATCACAACTAAATCTCCCCAAATCCTGCTGCTTTGAAAAGATTTGGCCGCACGGCCAAATCTCCCTAGACCCTTGTGATGAGAAAGAAGCTAGCCGCACAGTCAAATCTCCCTAAACCCTCGTGACTTATAAAAAGCTAGAAATATTTCACATCGTAGCCAAGTCTCCCCAAACCTTAGTGCTTTAAAAACTTGGTGCTTTGAAAAGATTTGGCTGCACGGCCAAATCTCCCCAAACCTGGCGCTTTGAAAAGATTTGGCTGCATGGCCAAATCTTCCTAAACCTGTGCTTTGAAAAGAATCGGCCGCACGGCCAAATCTCCATAGACCCTTATGATTAGAAAGAAGCTAGCGAGATTTGACCACACACAAATCTCACCAAACCCTGGTGCTTTGAAAAGATTTGGCTGCACGGCCAAATCTCCATAGACCCTCGTGATTAGAAAGAAGCTAGCAAGATTTGGCCGCACGGCCAAATCTCCCTAAACCTGGTGCTTTGAAAAGATTTGGCTGCTGTGACGCCAAAAATTGATATTTTTAACTTGGCATTGATATTGTTTTTCTCTATGTTTGATAAGGGTTTGAGTATCAAGTGATAGCCTAGCGGCTCTCACTTATTTCTATTTTCTATGATATTGTATGGGATTGAGAGGATGAGTGGAATGGCTCATTGTAAATACCATAGGTATGAATTATAAATACCTTGGTATGGGGTGAGAGTTATTTGTGTATGGGATATTATGGAGTTTTTTAGAAAATAGGAAGAGTGAGTCATATAAAGAGGTGGGCTCATGTCCATGTGTTCCAATAATATAAGAGAGGCCACATGCCAAGCGTGTGGAAGGCATGTGGAGGAGTGTGAAGTCAAGAGGAATCCTTCTAGAACTCCTATGTGGAATAAGGAGGATGTGGACATGTGGAAAAGAGAGGGTCCCTATGGGCTCCATGTGAGGAGACTCTTGACTTTCTCAATATTTTAAGAGTCTTGAGCATCTTTTGATGGGACACATGGCAAGAGTAGCCAAAAAGGACATGGATGGTGACATACGTGCTTATGTGGTTGATGGGGAAAGGAATCTACAGGCAGCAATTGTAAATGGGTGAAGGAGGGTAACAAAATCTCTATAAAAGGAGCCCTCCTCTCCCTTATTCATCAGAATCTCTTCCACCATTGGGCCTTATGTTGCTGTAGTTCTAGTCTCCCCAAGCCTCTTCCATGAGCCTTCTCTTCCTCTTGTAGATATTCTCTTATGTAGACTCTTGAGTCCTTCTCTCTCTAGTTTATTCTCTCTCTATGAGTAGTCTTGGAGCTTCCGCTCCCTCTTGTATGTATGAAACCTCTTCTTCTCTCTTGTGTTTGTAGTGTTGAGGTGGCTTCTCACTCTATTTGTAATGAAGGTCATTTCAGGTTCTCTCTCTCTCTTGAGTGTCTCTTCCCTTTTCTTTCTTTCAAAGCCTTAAAAGTTCTTTCTATTCGGCTGCTCACTGTGCACACATGGTCCATTTGTTTCCCAAGCCACTATGAAAACTTCGTTCCCTCTTCTAGGCAAAATCTATGAGGGGTGGATCGTTGATGAAGGTGGAGTCTTGAGGGAGCATCCTACTCAGGCGAAATTAGCCTGGGTGGAGGGTAGTTTTATGACAGTTTGACCCCCTGTTAGTGTTTTGCTCATAACTCTCTGCTCGGTAGTCTGATTGTAATGAAATTTATATTAGCGCGAAGCTCTCTTCAAGGCGCATGTTTCTATATAATCAGATCTTGAATCAGATATTGCTGCAAAAAGTGATGAGTCTCTGTGTTTGACAGTCTGTTTTCATGATAGTTTTTACCCCCTTCCAGTAAACTGTCCATATCTCTTCAACCGTCTATCTGTTTTCAATGAAACTTATATCAGCGCGAAGCCCATCTCAAGGCGCATCTCTTTGTGTGCTTGAATCTTTGATATCATGTCTCTACTGAAAGTTATAGGCCTCTGTGTCTAATGACAGTTTGTAGAGTGTTTTGAGCTAAGTATAAAGGTGTCTATGAAGGAGGTGCAATGTTTCCTCGGAATCTACCCATCCGACCTAATCAGCCCCTTCAAACTCCTCGATATATATCAGTTCATGTCATGTTGAGCCGCAAGATCTTCTTTCAACAACGTATCGCTCTTCTCTTTGGTGCAGATCGGCTCGCTGAGATTATGGCCTCTGCTGATCCTTTCCTTCTCCCTATGCTTGACTACAACATCACTTGGGATGTTACCATCTTCATTCTCATCTAAGGGAGGAAAGTATGGTATGGTATCTTGGCATAAAAGCTTCTTTCTAATGTCTCATTCTCAATGATAAGTATCTTTGGCAGTCAGTTCGAATGCTGCAGGAAGTGAAGAGGTGCGTGAAGTTTATTACCCCCAACTTCATGTCACATCTTTTGGTGGAGACGCCGGGTACGTTTGGTATTGGATTCATCCCACCTTACTAAACGGTCTCGGGTGTACTTGATTGCATGTTATGCCTAGAAGAGGCATGTGTTTGTATGAGATAAAGAAGATGCCTGGAAGAACTCCGTTAGAAGAGATTGCAACCCGTTTAAGAGAACTTGAAGATTGTGAAGGTGATGCTCAAGCTATTCGCACAGTCACCATGATCATATCCTTTATGTTTGCATTGTTGAATATGTTATTGAATCGACAACGCCGGCAGCAGGCACAATGATAAATTGGGGATTGTTCCATGCACTGGCAGCTTGGTGTGAAGAAGAGTTGAGTCTTTGGGTATGTTTCGACTATAACAGTGGAGTGGTGATTCTTAATGCTTTCAACTTCTTTTGCTATGCAAATGATGAAGATTACAATATCTTGAAGCTTTTATGTGCACTTCCTATTGTGAGAAGGGTGATTCTAGAATGCATGTATACACAATGTTTTCATGGTGCTAGTTGGTCACTTATTTTTGAAGATTTTGTTGAGGATCACATTGTGGAGGGATTTCAACAAGTGGTTATGCATAATAAGTTGGTCTTGGTACACTAAGGCTCTGTGGGATCTTGTTCGAATCTTGTTTGGGATATTATTTGGATCTTGGTGTTTCCTTTTTGTGTTTCATCATGGTGAAGATTCCAGTGTTTCGAGGGACCCAAGGGGAAGACCCGGAGTCTTATCTTCGGGATTTTGTTCGAGGATGCCGGCTTTCTGGATGGTCCATGAAGGATCGGGCGGAGATTTTGCCTGATTTTCTTGAAGGTGTAGCCTTGAGTTGGCATGAGACGTTGACGGACTCTACCAAGGAGGACTGGGATCAAGTGGTGGCAGCAATGAAGCAGAGATTTGGGGCAGTGGAGTCGCCAAATGCTTTGATGTTGCAGTTGGACCGGTTCTATCAAGGAGAGGGTGAGTTGGTCTCTGCGTTGGCAATCCGATATGAAACTTTATGGACAAAGTATGAAAGGGCAGCTTTGCGAGCTGTGGCATCTACATCATCGGCCCTCAAAGTCTCTCAGGGATGGAGCACTTAAAGATGAGCAAATTTGTTATGGCTTTGGAGCCTCGTCTTCGCTCAAAAGTAATGAGTAAAGATCCAACAACATATGTGGAGGCGCTTCACATTGCAACCAAGAAAGAAGCTTCTCTAAAGATCGAATCCTCTTTTGTGTCTTCAACAGCTTCAACTTCTAAGGTGGAGGTAATAGGCACTCCTCAGGTACCAAAATCCTCTGAGTTAGATCATAATATCTCCCAATTGATGGTAGAGTTTGCTGATTTGAAATTGCATTTGGTTAATGCACGACAACCTAGAGCACCAAAGAGTGAAGATAGGCCTCGAGATAGGAGTGGGGTCACTTGCTATGAATGTAATGAAAAAGGTCACTATCGCCCCGAGTGTCCTAGATTGAGAAAGAAAGAAGAAAAACAAGTATCCTTATTAGAAGCTTCTTCAGGGGATGAGGAAAGAGAGGTAATGATGGCTAAACGGGGGCGTGGTAAAGCAAAAGAAGAAGAAGAAAGTAAGGAAGAAGTAGATGAGGAACATCAGGAAGAGGAACACCGTAGTAAGAAAAAGAAGGCATCTAGAAGGAGAGCTAGCCAATCAGACTTTCCTTTAGGACAAGGAATTGGAAGCTATGACTTGTTGTTCGACCTTAAAGAAAAGGAAGCTCATATCACCTTTGGTCAATTACTTGCTTTGTCTCCAAAACTACAGAAGGAATGGGGAAAACTAGCAAGCACAAGAGTGTCAAAGAAGAAAAAGAAGAAAAGTGCCATTCCTGTTGTTCAAAAGGTAGATATAGATGTTGGTGATGATGTACCTGTGGTTGATGTGATCATTGATGGTCAAGTGATTTCTAATGTGTACATTGATGGAGGTGCATCGATTAATGTCATGAGTGAGAAGACCATGATAGATGCTGATTTAAAATACTCTAGTACTACCTCTCCTTATCGCATCAAATTGGCTGACAATAATAGGGTTAAGACCTTGGGAGTTGTGAAGAATCTCGAAGTGGATGTATGTGGAATTTTTGTGCCGACTACTTTTCAGGTGATCCCTACCAAGCCAGATGCACGTGCCTATCCATTGATTTTGGGAAGGCCTTGGCTACGCAAGGTGAAGGCTGTTCAAAAGTGGGATACTGGAGAATTGATTTTGCAGGGAAATGATAAGAAGGTGCGCTACAACATCAGAAGCCGCAAAAAGGAAGTTGTCAAGGAGGAGTCTTCAACATTAGAGAGTTCAAGCTCTGACTTAACCGATGAAGAAGAAGAGACAGGGTGTAGCTCTGAGGAGTCCAACTCAGAGGGTGAGGTGGAAGGAGTGGCCTTTGGTCTTTGTCTTGGTGCTGATCGGGATGAGTCAGGAAGGAACAAGGTGGTGGTGCAAGAAGATCCTATAGAGACACTTCATGTGGAGGATGTGGAGCACATTAAACGACGCCAACGCAATGAAGAGCTTCTTGGTGATTCTCTATCAGGTAGTGAGAAGCTCCAGTACTTAGATATGCTATATGATTTTCCATGTCTCTTTGCAACAAGCTATTCACAGGTTCGGCCAGTCTCTCTTGTGGAGCACAAGATTGAGTTGAAGCCAGAAAGCAAGCCAGTTGTGCAACGCTTAAGGCGATTGGGGGTGATCCAAGATGAGGCACTAAAGAAAGAGGTAACACAACTACTTGAGGTGGGATTCATCTTTTTTATTGATGATTCAGAATGGATATCTCCTGTAGTTGTCACACCAAAGAAAGGAAATAAGTGGCGAGTTTGTGTGGACTTTCGTCCTTTGAATGCATGCACTAAGAGGGATCATTTTCCTTTGCCATTCCAAGATGAAATACTAGACCAAGTAGCAGGGCATGAGATGTATTCTATATGTGATGGGTATTCTGGGTACTTTCAAATTCGTATTCGGGAGGAAGATCAAAAGAAAACATCATTTGTCACACCTTGGGGAGTTTTTGCTTACCGAGTGATGCCTTTTGGGTTGACCAATGCACCAGCTACATTTCAAAGGTTCATGAGTCAAGTTCTTGAGCCTTACTTGGGAAAGTTCATAAGGGTGTTTTTGGATGATTTTTGGATTTATTCTCGGCGCATGGATCACATGGAGAAGTTAAAGATGGCCTTAGCTAGGATTGATGAAGCAAAAGGGTGTCTAAATCCTAGCAAGTGTCATTTGGCTCAAACAAAAGTAGTCTTGTTGGGGCATATTGTGTCTGAAGAAGGCCTGCAAATGGATCCTGACAAGGTTCAAGCAATCATGGCATTGCCAAGTCCTGAGAATGTCACTGGTGTTCGCAGAATTCTAGGAAAGAGCAAGTATTATCAACGCTTTTGTGATGATTTCACAGAGATAGTGCATCCCATGAACTTGTTGACAAGAAAAGGAGTTTCTTTCCAATGGGGTGTGGAGGAACAAGAGTCTTTCCAGTAACTTAAGGAGGCCATGAGTAAGGGCCCAATATTGAAGCCCCCTGATTGGTCTCAAGACTTTTATGTAAATCCAAGTGTATCTTTGCATTCAGTTGGTGCTGTATTGCTACAAAAAGGAGAGGTAGGTAGAATGCAACCCATCTATTATGCCAGCCGACAGCTTACAGATGTGGAAACAAGGTATGAAGAAATGGAGCAGCAAGCTCTCTCTTTGGTGTTTTCCATCAGAAAGTTTCGCTCCTATTTATTACCTCGACCAATTTTCTTCCTTACCTCTCAGTCTGCATTAGCATATCTAGTTCGCAAGCCTAATCCTGGGGGGAGATTTGCAAAATGGTTGTCAGAGCTTCAAGAGTTCTCTTTCTCTTTTGTCACTGAAAATACCACTAGGTCCACTATGGCAGATTTGCTCACAGGGCGGGAGGATCTAGGAGAAGAAAAGAAATGTAAGGAGAACATTAAAGATGGAAGGGATACACCACCAACAGCTTTTGTTTTGTATTTTGATGGGGCTTTTAGTCCTTCATGACAACAAGGAGCCGGGGGGATAGTCTTGATGAATCCTGAAGGTCAAGAGGTATGGGCAAGAGGACAAGAACTTCCAGGTATCACAACTAACAATGCAACTGAGTATAATGCTTTGATTCTTGGTTTGGAGGGTTGTCTTCAAAGTCAAGTTAAAGAATTGGAAGTAAGAGAAGATTCTCAGCTTATTATAAAGCAAATGCAAGGGCATTACAAGACAAGAAGTCCTCATTTGAAGGAGCTTAATCAAAAGGCTATGGCACAATGTAGTCGGTTTGATTTTTGCAGGTCTGTTCATATAAACAGAAAAGAAAATCAAAGGGCAGATGAGTTAGCTAAAGCCATTGTAGTGCCAGACCGGGGGGTGGTTTTTTGGGTAGACACTGGATGGCCAAAACTACAAGATGTTCAGAAATATGTGGAAGAAGGCATGTTGCCTCGAGGGTTAACTCCACAACAAAAGCGGAAATTGGTTACTTTTGGCCACGCCTTCATAAGGATGTATATGAATGTCACAAATGGAACCTATCAGCTTGAGGATGTTGATGGCATGGTGATACCTGGATGCACCAATGAGTATCGCCTTAAATTCTTCTATGCTCGACCACCTTGAGCGCCAGCAGACCCTCTCTGTACTAGAGAGGATCTGCTGGGGGGGGGAAGATGTGACGCCAAAAATTGATATTTTTAACTTGGCATTGATATTGTTTTTCTCTATGTTTGATAAGGGTTTGAGTATCAAGTGATAGCCTAGCGGCTCTCACTTATTTCTATTTTCTATGATATTGTATAGGATTGAGAGGATGAGTGGAATGGCTCATTGTAAATACCATAGGTATGAATTATAAATACCTTGGTATGGGGTGAGAGTTATTTGTGTATGGGATATTATGGAGTTTTTTAGAAAATAGGAAGAGTGAGTCATATAAAGAGGTGGGCTCATGTCCATGTGTTCCAATAATATAAGAGAGGCCACATGCCAAGCGTGTGGAAGGCATGTGGAGGAGTGTGAAGTCAAGAGGAATCCTTCTAGAACTCCTATGTGGAATAAGGAGGATGTGGACATGTGGAAAAGAGAGGGTCCCTATGGGCTCCATGTGAGGAGACTCTTGACTTTCTCAATATTTTAAGAGTCTTGAGCATCTTTTGATGGGACACATGGCAAGAGTAGCCAAAAAGGACATGGATGGTGACATACGTGCTTATGTGATTGATGGGGAAAGGAATCTACAGGCAGCAATTGTAAATGGGTGAAGGAGGGTAACAAAATCTCTATAAAAGGAGCCCTCCTCTCCCTTGTTCATCAGAATCTCTTCCACCATTGGGCCTTATGTTGCTGTAGTTCTAGTCTCCCCAAGCCTCTTCCATGAGCCTTCTCTTCCTCTTGTAGATATTCTCTTATGTAGACTCTTGAGTCCTTCTCTCTCTAGTTTATTCTCTCTCTATGAGTAGTCTTGGAGCTTCCGCTCCCTCTTGTATGTATGAAACCTCTTCTTCTCCCTTGTGTTTGTAGTGTTGAGGTGGATTCTCACTCTATTTGTAATGAAGGTCATTTCAGGTTCTCTCTCTCTCTTGAGTGTCTCTTCCCTTTTCTTTCTTTCAAAGCCTTAAAAGTTCTTTCTATTCGGCTGCTCACTGTGCACACATGGTCCATTTGTTTCCCGAGCCACTATGCAAACTTCTTTCCCTCTTGTAGGCGAAATCTATGAGGGGTGGATCGTTGATGAAGGTGGAGTCTTGAGGGAGCATCCTACTCAGGCGAAATTAGCCTGGGTGGAGGGTAGTTTTATGACAGTTTGACCCCCTGTTAGTGTTTTGCTCATAACTTTCTGCTCAGTAGTCCGATTGTAATAAAATTTATATCAGCACGAAGCTCTCTTCAAGGTGCATGTTTCTATATAATCAGATCTTGAATCAGATACTGCTGAAAAAAGTTATGAGTCTCTGTGTTTGACAGTCTGTTTTCATGACAGTTTTTACCCCCTTCCAGTAAACTGTCCATATCTCTTCAACCGTCTGTCTGTTTTCAATGAAACTTATATCAGCGCGAAGCCCATCTCAAGGTGCATCTCTTTGTGTGCTTGAATATTTGATATCATGTCTCTACTGAAAGTTATAGGCCTCTGTGTCTAATGACAGTTTGTAGAGTGTTTTGAGCTAAGTATAAAGGTGTCTATGAAGGAGGTGCAATGTTTCCTCGGAATCTACCCATCCGACCTAATCAGCCCCTTCAAACTCCTCGATATATATCAGTTCATGTCATGTTGAGCTGCAAGATCTTCTTTCAACAACGTATCGCTCTTCTCTTTGGTGCAGACCGGCTCGCTGAGATTATGGCCTCTGCTGATCCTTTCCTTCTCCCTATGCTTGACTACAACATCACTTGGGATGTTACCATCTTCATTCTCATCTAAGGGAGGAAAGTATGGTGTGGTATCTTGGCATAAAAGCTTCTTTCTAATGTCTCATTCTCAATGATAAGTATCTTTGGCAGTCAGTTCGAATGCTGCAGGAAGTGAAGAGGTGCGTGAAGTTTATTACCCCCAACTTCATGTCACAGCTGCACGGCCAAATCTCCCTAAATTTGGTGCTTTGAAAAGAATTGGCTGCATGGCCAAATCTCCATAGACCCTTGTGATTGGAAAGAAGCTAGCAAGATTTGACCACACACAAATCTCCCCAAACCCTGGTGCTTTGAAAAGATTTGGCCGCACGACCAAATCTCCATAGACCCTCGTGATTAGAAAGAAGCTAGCAAGATTTGGCCACACGGCCAAATCTCCCTAAACCCAAGTGATTTAAAAGAAGCTAGAAAGATTTGATTGATTTGAAAGAAGCTAGCAAGATTTGGTTGCACAGTCAAATCTCTCCAGACCCTAGTGCTTTGAAAGAAGCCCACAAGATCTGGACACAAGGCCAAATCTCCCCAAACTTTGGTGCTTTGAAAGAAGCCCATATGATTTGGCCACACATCCAAACCTCCCCTTCCAGTGCTTTAAAAGAAGCCCATAAGATTTGGCCGCACGGCCAAATCTCCCTAGTGCGGCCAAATCTCCCTAGAATCTGGTGCTTTCCAAATCTACTACTATGTCTAATGTCAATTCTAGATTCTATTTCAGATATGTTTATCGATAATGTGTTTTGTCTAACATTAAAGATTATAAAGATGATAGTTTGTATATTGCTTGGGTTTTTTTACAGGAAAGACACAAATGTGAAGAAGGTTGAGAAAGTTATAAGTGGATTTGCAGAAAAAAGCATACCTTGGTACTTTGACATATATAGTATTGAGGGAGCACAGTTGACAGGAGTTCACTTATTTGTTTTGTTACCTAATAAAAGTGCATACACTTGTGTTGGATCAGTACATCAAATCACTGAAGATGTGGTTGGAAAAGAGGGAGATATTGGGGGAGGTAGCAAGCTAAGGGTGTCCACTTTTTGTTCACTCCCCAATCCTTAGGAGGTGGAAAAACAAGCTTTTTAGCACACAAAAATGCAAATCTCACGTACTTCCCTATGGATCTAGTCTTTGAAGTCTTCAGACACAACATCACACATGCTATTGTGCACACAATGGTATAGTCTGATAAAAAATTCGATGCACACACAAAAAATTTCTTTGTGTCACACGGCATGGTTCCAGGGCAGTCACACCTTTGTCACGAACAGAGAGTGTCATATTAAATTCTAAATTTCTCACTCATTTTAGATTAAATGTTATTGAAACTTTGTAGGTGGTCTCTTTACATTATGTAGAGCTTAACTTGATTTATTGGTAATTATTTGAATAATTTATCTAATTATAAATAATTATTTATAATAAATAAAGTCATAAAATACATGCATTTTAGTAGCACACCACATTTTTTTAGTATTTTGAATAATTAAGCAAATCCAATTCGGGTTAGTAGGCACATAAGGGTGTGTGGTTTAATCATCACATCCCAAATCCAACGGTTAGATTTAGGAAGATTGAAGTTTTATTTTTACTTTTACTCCTTAGAGGATTAACAAAGAATATTAAAAATAAATCTAGTAATTCTCAAACATGACCAAACATTTCAAAAATGTTCAATATTTTTAGTCCTCCGCATGATGAATAAGAGGAAAAAATTTTGGTTAAATTTGAGTAAGGGAAACATACAATATGGCCTCCAAGAGTGAAATCTCCCTTTTGTGGGGGAAAAAGGGCCACCCAAGCCTAATACCAAGACAAGGTAGGCTTGGTATTAGGCTTGGTGAGGTAGGCTAGGAGCATCACCGACCCTAGTTGCAAGCCATTGGAGTGTGCATCCTGCCCATGTGGAAGGTTGAGTCATCTATTTTTGCCTTGCAACCATGCCACATTGTTAGACCGCATGGTGCCATGTCATCAAGGACATGTGACATCACTCCTTGCCATGTCACCTTAGATTGCCACACGTGCTGCCACATCAGCCACATGTGCCACCTCATCATTCCACATCATAGGGACTCTTGGAGCCATGTCATCACACCTTGCCACCTTGGCATACCTCGTCAACATTGCCACATCACCAATCCCTCCACCTCAATTTGCCATGTCAATCTACCACCTCATGAATGCCAACTCATCATGCCACATCACATTTCCACGTCATGGAAGAGACTCATATATTCCACACCATATTGCCACATCATCACCATGCATGGTGCCACATCAGCCACATGTATACACATCATGATGATGGCGAGCCACATCATCCACATGCATGGTAAGTTATACATGCATGTGATTTGAGTGTGTGAGGCATAGAATACCTCGATCGAGGTTTATGACCACGATGTGCATAGGATACCTCGATCGAGGTTTATGACCGCGATGTGCGTGAGGCATAGGATACCTCGATCGAGGTTTATGACCACGGTGTGCGTGAGGCATAGAATACCTCGATGGAGGTTTATGACCGAAGCATAGAATACCTCGATCGAGGTGTATGACTGAAGCATAGAATACCTCGATCGAGGTTTATGACCACGATCGAGGTATTTGGAGAAACCACAAAAATTAGTTTCAAAACAAAATAAAACGTAATTTAGTAGCCAATTATTTTCAATCTTAGCACCTTCTCCACCAATAATAATCAAGAGCAATCTAGTGGATGAGTAAGAGCAATCTAGTGGATGAGTTGAGCTCGGGGGGGTCACTATGTATAAACCCTCTATATCACATGCGCTCAAGGCCTATATTTAAAGTCCCTTATCTGTAAAAAAATTCATGAATAAAATGTACCCCTTTTCTATACAAATCTGTAAATTTTTTCAAAAACTATTTTAAATAGTTACTTATGTATATTTAATTCTGTAAATTTTAGAAATAAAAAAAATCCTTCTGTTGAACTCATGTGATAGGGTTACATATGATGAGTGACCCCCCCCGAGGAGTTGAGGCTCTCTATAAGACACCACGTTTTGCTTCATTTCACCCATTCTTAGCCATTCTTGCCTCCCCATCACTTTGTCACACCTTCCATCCTACTTTCATTGAGAATGGGTTCTCAAAGCCGTAGAGCTAGTAGACGTGAACGATGTAGGAACCCCCCCCCAAATCTCATTGACGAGGAGCGCAAGTGGAAGGCTCATGAGCGCAAGAGAGCCTCTAGAGCTAGAGCTCATGCTACCACCACCGATCCACCTCGGGCCTCTACATCCCACCGCCACCCCCACCCCCACCTCCATTGTCCCCCCCTCCACATCCTCATCGGCTCCCCTACCTCCAGCCTCTACCCTTCCCCTAGCCACCTACATTTTGCCCTCCACCTCTACCTCTTCCCCCTCCACCCTCCCCCCCCCCTCCACCTCTACCTCTTCCCCCTCCACCCTCCCCCTCCCCCTCCCCCCCTTCCCCTTGGCTCCTCCCTTCCCCCCTCCACCCTACCATCTCCCATTGATCCCCTTGCCCCACCTTGCAACAGTAGTGTTGCTTCACGATGTGACTTGCCGAAGTCCACTATCCGTCGTCGTACTAGCAAGATCATGCAGTATTTTTTTAGTGACCTCATGCCAGCTTTGCAGTCTGCTCTTCTCACGTCCCTGATTGATCACCCTAACTTGGTAGAGTGTAGGAGGCTTGCTGGTCTTGGTGCACGTAGAGATAGGGTTGTATGTAGCAAGGCCCTTAGCAGTGTTCGACGTTCCTATGCTTCTATTAAGCATAGGAACTCCAGTGATGCCTTGGCAGCATGTCGTGCTATTGTGGCTGCCATTAGTAGACCTCATATGATAGGCCATGTGCGTACCGCTTCACGTCTTCTTCAGATTGCAGCGCGCACATTGCGAGCAGGCATGATTAGGAGGCAGAGTCTAGAGGATAGTGAGACTGATGCTCTTTGGGCTTCGAGTGGTCATGCACCTCGCAGCGATCGATTGTTGGATGATTCCACTAGGTCCTTCATACAACAGTTTTGGGAGGAGCATTGCAGAGTGTCCCCGGTGTTCAAGAAGGCATTGCGGAAGAGGGTGTCACGCGGTGTGTACATTGAGCATGGTGCATGTTTTTTGGAGTGTACCCAGACTAAGTTGTACACTCAGTTTGTAGAGGCGCACCCGGAGTTCAGGATTGGGTAGAGGTCATTTGAGCGATGCAAGCCATGGTTTGTGCGATGCTCTCAGGAGCGTGACACATGCTGTTGTCGCTACCATGTGGATTTTGGATTGATGTATGACGTATTCCATTCCCTTGATGGTCATAGGGGAGTGGTTCCTACTAGCCCTCGCGAC
Organism: Dipteris shenzhenensis; assembly: GCF_047967505.1. NCBI lineage: Eukaryota > Viridiplantae > Streptophyta > Polypodiopsida > Gleicheniales > Dipteridaceae > Dipteris > Dipteris shenzhenensis. The sequence continues at coordinate 2,220,449 of NC_141625.1, forward strand.
TTCATTCATTCCATATTGTGTACACGACATGGCGATGCTTTATTCCACTCCCTTGATTGTGTGGAAGGCAGGTGTACTTTGTGTGGTGACTTTGCTAGAGTGTCACAAGTTGCACTAGATACTTGTGACGTGCAGATGGTTCGTTGGCAGCAGTACGAGTATAGTACCCCAACATTAGATGGTGGTGCACAGTTGAGGAGGTTGCAGGTTGTGGGGAAGGAGACACCACGTGTTGTATTCATTGACAGTTTTCGAGGGAAGCTGTACTGCTACATACGCCACTCGCACACTGCAAAGTGGGAGGATCGTTAGTTCCATGCATGTTTGAGGACATTTCCTATAGGGGTGGTTGTCTCAGTGGTGGACTTTGCAGAGAATTATACCTTTGCACCACAGCATGAGATCCAATCGGAGTATTATTTCTCAGAACAGGTGACGTGTGAATGAGTTATTGGTTTTTTTATGGCCTCATTATATTGAATTATTTCAATAGTCATATTTTTTTTCAATGCCATATTGCAGGTTGCTATATTTGTGCACATTAACTATCATCATGCACAGGCTCATGTGGATGGCATTGATAGCACCATGGACTCACGCTTCATTGTGCGAGAGTATTACTTCTACATTAGTGATGATCGATCGCATGATGCCCATTTTGTGCAACATTGCTTCACTTTGCATGATAGTTTCTTGAGGGATCATGGTGTCACATGGCAGCGGCGCTGGATCTGGTCAGACGGCTGTGGTGGTCAGTTCAAATATGCTAGACAGTTTTATTGGTTCTGCAGATGGCACCGTGAGACAGGCATTCCGATCACATGGAGCTACTTCGAGATAGGGCACAGTAAGGGAGAGCACGATGGTGTAGGTGCTTGCATGAAGCGTGCTTTGCGTCAATACCAGTTGCATCACAGTGCTGATCGCTTCAAGGATGCACATGATGTGGTGCGGTGGTGCAGCCATCACTTATCCACTAGTGCTATGTCCTCCTTTCAGTCGCGTGACGATAGGGTGGTGAGCCGGTATTTTTGGTGCGTGGACATTGGGAGTCTTGATCGGTCTAGGCCTTTTGATTGTCGTTCAGTGTCTGGCACTCTTGATTTCCATTCCATCAGGAGCATAGCTACCCTAGACGTACATCCACGCAAGATTTGGTCTCCAACTGATTTCGTATGTGCCACGTGGAAGGTATAATCCCTACTAGTGACTACGTATGAAAAATGGCAAGCATTGATATATACGAAATTCAATATGATATTCAAAATGATAAAGTTCATAGCACGAGAGAGAGAGAGAGAGAGAGAGAGAGAGAGAGACCTTATACTTGAACACCTTTTCAATGCTTAATGTTTACAATTACTTCACACGGCATTATTTTTAAAATACCTTATGTATTAGATGTGTGAATTGAGATATCTGAAATTCAAAATCATACTCCTAATTTTAAATACGCACGTGGGGATGAAATTTCGCACGGCTCTTAGGTTTAGTGTAATAATTACAAGCATTGATATATATGAAATTCAATATGATATTCAAAATGATAAAGTTCATAGCACAAGAGAGAGAGAGAGAGAGAGAGAGAGAGAGAGAGAGAGAGAGAGAGAGAGAGACCTTATACTTGAACACCTTTTCAGTGCTTAATGCTTACAATTACTTCACACGGCATTATTTTTAAAATACCTTAAGTATGTATTAGATGTGTGAATTGAGATATCTGAAATTCAAAATCATACTCCTAATTTTAAATGTTTATGTTAGATTTGAACAAACTATAAACTGAGATAAACAAAGTAAGAAGAACATCATGAAAGTACCAAAATACTCATACATCATAAAAGTAAGAACAATATCATGAAAGTACCAAAATGAATGTGTACATCATCATCATCATCGTGCAGAAGTGCATCCCTAAACAAGATATGTGTGAAGCCTAAAAAATCATCCTGAATCAGAATCTGATAACTCCACATATGATCCTCTAGTCATCCTCTGACGTGGCTCCTGTATGACCCACTGCCCAACCGTCCGTTGTGTGCCCTCAGGCAACAGATGGGCCAGCCTCATCTCCTGCATGAGATGGGCCAGCCTCATCCTGATGAAGAGGAGGGCATGCTGCACGAGCCACCGCTACCATCTCTGCCTCCCTCGCCTCCTCTATGTATGCGCGCCTCAACTCCCAAAGTCGTGCATCTGCGAATACTCGTGCCTCAAATCCAACATGAGTAATCGTCTCTACATGTAGAAGACGCTCCGCCCAAGCTGCTGCTCCACCCACTGCTGCAATGATATCTGAAGCTCTGCCTCTTGCTCAATACGGCATGCCTCCTCTGCACGTGTCTCGTCACCTGGCATGAAATCACCATATGAGAAGCGTCGTGGAACACACGCTGCAACCACTGACGTATTAGCACCCTCCTGCTGCAGCAAAGCTCTCTGTGCCTCCTCCCTGTAGTGCTCTGTCAAGACCACCCGGGCAAATGGATCAATTTTATTTTATTTTTTTGCCGAAAAAACAGTGCTAATTATATTACTTCGAGAACAAGATACAAGAGGTCAGCTTATAGCTGACGGGCTGCGTTCACAAATCGGACACAGCCCTAAAAGGTAGCAAAATAGACCATCCTCTCACGGAGGGATAAGACGAGTATGAATGAACAGCCAACGGGGTGGTGAGTAATGCCACCGAAGGCCCTGCGTAGTCTGCTCGAAGAAGAGGCCCTGTGTGTCCCAAGCCCGGAGAAGCGTCTCCGCTTCTCCTGACCGGCCCGGGAGTCTCCCTGAATCTGGTCCCACTGGCCTCTGAGAGTATGAATAATCTCACTCCAAATCTCCGCCATGATTTGGGCAGTCGATAAGGAGGTGCCACCTAGGATCTGCGCGTGCGCGAGGTCCAGATGTGCCACCCTGTGATGCTGCTAATAATCTCCTAGACTGGCTGCCTCTCCCAGACTCCTGTATCAGCCTCTGCTAGGTGCTGTGGGATATCCTCGAGCGGTCCCCACGTCCCTTGTGTAATAAGGAAAGTGGGGTCCTGCTGGCATGCCTCGAATAAGTGATGAAGACCAGGTACGGTGCTGCACCAACAGAACGCGCCCCAAGTGATCAATCCTAGCTCTGGTGCTGCGCGAGTAAGAATACCAAAAGTCCACCTCCACACTTCCTGGGCGCGAGTGCAGCTCCACAGGCAGTGTTTTGGTGTCTCCTCATCCGCATGGCAAATCTGGCAACATCCGTCCTGGCCTATCTGCCTCAACCAGCTCCCCACTGGAAGACCTTTGTGGGCAAGAAGCCACAGGAAGTATGAGATCTTCCGCGGCCGCCAGCTCTCCCACAAGGCCTTCCAGAATGCCTGCAAAAAGAATCTGGAAATACCCTGTGCGTACCAGCTGGGTCGCTGGGTGGGGGGGCGGCTCTGCATCCTCCCGAGAACTCGCCTGCCCAGAGTCGTACTGTAGGGCGAAGAAGGAGGTCGGCCCCTGTCCTGTCACAATCTCTGTCCACCACCACTCTCATGGGTCCCACTCAAGCTCTGACAAGGCCCGCCCCTCCCAGAGCCAAAGACGCCAAAGCTGCACCTGGTCCTGCTCGATGCTAGGGTCGGTACGCCAGACCTTCCCCAAGAGGCCTGCGACCTGAACCCTCTGCCACGGGAGTAGGGGGTCGATGAGCGCACCCTCTCTCCTGAGTCGTCCATCCCCAGAAACCGCGAAGAAGGAGATAGAAGAGTCATCCATACGTCCTGCGATCACCAGTGGAATGCCACGGGGGGTGAACTGTCCCAGCCAGCGGGTGTCACCAGGCATGAGGATCTGATGCTCAGGTGGAACCAACCAAGCAACTGGGATTGCACCGTCGATCTCCGTGCGTCTCGCCTGGGCTCCACGTGCACCTCCAGCTGCGTCTGCAAGATCAGTCATCTCCAAATGTCAGCTGGCCCCCTCATCCAGCCGTCCCACCTGATATGTGATCTCTCCCCCAACTGAAGGCCCTCGGCATCTCTGACCTGACCGTTCCAGATAAGCGGCTGACGATCGATCTCCTCCTGACAGCTGGGAGGGGACTGAATGAGACTGAGGCGGAGCCACCTCCAAACCATGAGGAGGCTACGAACAAGTGGGGAGCGGGGCTGAGTGAGCGGGGCAGAGGTGAAGATCCACCTGAGGGACGGTAGCCACTCTCCACCTCGGCGCGGGACACAAGAGCCGACTCCCTGCTGAAGTAACATCTTCCACGTCTGCCCCCCTGGGGTCAAACCGCGAATGACAAGCTTGCCTAACAAGGCCTGACTTTGAAGCTCTGGATCAATGACCCCTAGGCCACCCTCAGCCTGCGGAAGAATGACTGTCTGCCAAGCAACCCTGGCTCTGGTATCTCTATGCCCATCCTCCCCAGACCAAAGGAAGTTCTGAACCAACCTCCTGAGCTGTGCCACGCTGGATCTCGAGAAGCACCAGCAGGAAGCCACATACCAAGCCGTGGCTAGGAGGACCTGGTTAACTACCAAGGCACGACCTGCAAGGGAGAGCTTAGCAGTGCTCCAGAAAGCCAGCTTCCGTCGGATGGAGTCTAGCACCGGGAGAAACTGCTGAGCTAGCGTGATGTCTAGGCCAACCTGGAAGCCAAGGTATCTAGCTGTCTGTCCACGTGGAATCCATCTGAAACCCAGAAATCGCCCCCACTGAGAACACGCCCCCGGGTCTGTGAGAAAACCAACTGATTTGTTCCAGTTGATTTTCGCACCAGCGGCCGAGCAGAAAACCTCCAGGGCCATCCGCACCCTCTCTAGCATCCTCTCATCGTCCTGGACATAAAGGGTTGTATCATCTGCGTACTCCGAGTCCAAAAGCTCCGTGTCATCCCGGAGTGGAAGGTGAACACCCCTGAGCCCTGTGGACCTCGCCCGAAGGTAGTAAGTCATGGCCTCGGCGAAGAAGAGAAACAGGTAAGGAGCCAGGGGGCAGCCCTGACGTACTGATCTCTCCAAGCTAAAGCGCTCACCCATCCTGCCTCCAATGATGACTCTGCTAGACGCTGTCCTGTACAAAGCTGAGATACCCTGAATCCAACCTGCCGGGAAACCTAGCCGCTCCAGAGTCCCCTCCAAAAAGGACCAGTCCACGCGATCGTAGGCCTTCTCGAAGTCGAGAAGTAGAATGGCAAGGTGTGATCCGCTGTGCTGAGCCCACTCCGCTGCCTCTGAAAAGGTGAAGACATTATCCAGGATACTGCGATCCTGGACAAAGCCTGTCTGAGTGTCATGGACGAGGTCTGGGAGTAGAGGCCGAACTCTGGCACTGATCATCTTGGCGAGGATTTTGTAGGCAGTGGTAAGGAGAGTGATCGGACGCCACTGGCAGATCTCCTGTCTATCTCCTCCCTTCGGGATGAGGCAAATCAGACCTGAGGAAAGGCTCTTTGGCATCTGACCGCTGCTGAAAATCCCCTGCAGAGCTGCAAGGAGGGGCTGATGGATCTGGTCCCAGAAGGAGGTGAAGAATGCTCGGGATAGCCCATCCTCACCTGGGCATTTCTGTCCATCGATAGCCATCAAGGCCTCCAACATCTCATCCGAGGTGAACGGCGCCAACAACGTCGCCTGCATGCTAGGCTGGACCAGGGATGGAATGTGCCTCCACACCTCCTCACGGGCACGACTAGCACCAGGGGCAAGCGGCTCCTGCTGGAAGAGGGTCTTGTAGAAGTCAGTGGCCAACCCCAGGACCTCCCCCGGATCTGTAACGATGTGACCATCCGCTGTCCTGAGACTCCGAAGCTGATCACCTGCAGCTCTCTGGCCATGCATCCTGAAGAACTCCCTGCACATCCGGTCACCCTTCCGGGCCCAAAAGGAGAGAGAGGCGTGATAGGAAAACTCAGAGCGACGCTGGAGGGTCTCCTCCAGGAGGGCTCTGGCTCGAAGGGCCTGGATCCGAAGCTCCTCCGAGCCCGGGGAAGCCTGCTGGAGTCGCTGAATGGAGGCGAGGTCCCTCCGAAGAGCTCTCTCTCTGCCCCACCAATCCTGTCGAACCTATAGGGCTGCGAGCTGGCAGATCTGGCTGGACTCCTGCAGAGCCTGCGCGACCGAGTCTACCAGATCCACGCCCTCCCCCCACAGTCTCTGTCCCAAAGACTGCAAATGCCGCTGCGCACGTCCACCCTCGAGAAGATGGAGTCGGGAATCTTGCATGAACGGGGGGGGAGGGTCTGGGCTGCCGAATCTAATGATAGGAGCACAGGCGCATGGTCGGAGAGTGTCGTCCCTGGAACTATACCCGCCTGGCGGCCTCTACTGATGGCCCAACCACTGACATAAAATCTATCAAGCCTCTCCAGGAGTCTGCCTCCTTCCCTGCGGAAGCCCCAAGAGAAGTCCAGGCTCCCGTGCCAACGCCGGAAGGACGGGTCTCTCCAACTGTCCCTCCCTCCTGTCACGAAGATGAAAGAGTCCCAAGCTGACTGCTCTGCCTGAGCCATACCTGTGAACTCCGGACCTCTGCCCTGCTGGTCCTCCAAGGTCTCCACGTTGTTGAAGTCTCCTCCAACAATCCAAGAATCCATGTCTGGAAGAATCCCTGTAAGTGTCCTCCAGAAGGTGGCTCTACATCGGAGGTCTGTGGGAGCATAAATGTTGAGGATTCCTATTTTGGATCCCTCCAAATTCAGGCCTACCCAAAGGGCTCGGCCTGGGATCAACGTGCCGTGACCGAAAACTCCCTGGGCTAACTGCTCGCACACGGAGGTACAGACACCCCCACTCCTCCCCTGTGCGCCGATCGAAGGCTCCCAATAAGTGTAGGAACGTCCAGGGAGAACCTTCCCGTAGCTACGGGAATGAGCCGCAGAAAGCTTGTGCTCCTGGAGCAAAAGTACATCCAATCGACCAATCACTGCAGGCTGAAGTTCCTGTCGCAAAATGAGCTTCCTGGGACCACGGGTGCCCGAAGAGTGAAACCCGTTCACATTCCAGGATACGAGGTGTAGGCTCATGGAGAGGGACGGGGGGCTGCGAACAACTGTCTGCTCGCGGTCGAAGTCGAAGAAGAATCAGACATATCGGAATGGAGGCGCTGCCGCTTATGAGAAGGTTTGGAGGGGGAGACGGGGTCGTCCTGCCCGTTCTTCAACACCTTTAGCAATGGTGAGAGGCCTCTGGTGCCATGAGCAAATGCTTTCTCGAGCCAGCTCGAGATCTCTGAAGTGGTCATCCTGTAGAAGGTTCGGAGTTTCTGTTGGGACCAAGCTCTGACATCTTGGGGGAGAGGCCATGACAGGGGGGGTCTGAGGATCACAATCAGTCGGAAGCGTTTGGCGGCGCAACGCCACCGCAGGCGCACATCGCCCTCGGACCACTGAGTCTCGAGAAGATGCCCACCGGACGGGCCTATCCAGGAGCAAACCTGGGCGTGTGTCTGCTCTCTGAGAGCCTCCCAAACCGAGTCGTCTGTCCAGGTCTCGGTGCCATCGCTGAGGAACGTGAAAGCGAAGCTAGGGCCATCCCTGGGAGCCAAGGCAGCAATCTTCCCATCCGCCCCTTTGCGGAGCAGGAAGATACTAATGTCGAGACAAGCCGTGAAGGTCCCAAGGTCGGCCACATCCAGGTAGTCCCAGGGGCCAGATCTGTAAAAGTCTCGAGGAAGCTCTCTCTCCTGGAGCTGAGACCCAGCTGAGTCTGCCACTGAGGGGCTAGCAGGAAGGGAAGCCTGCTCCAGTGGTGGTGTAGACTCCGGGTGTCCTGCCAGCGGGGGGGGAGGGGGAGGAGGCTGAGGGATAGGCGACTCGGACTCCACGGAGGCGACTGGCGGAGAAGGTGGAGGAGGTGGAGCGGGGGCTGCACTCGGCTGGAAAGCCGACGGTGCAGCTAACTCTGTAGGAGAGGCGAGGGGGACGAGGGGGGGGGGGGGATGGGGATGCATCTGGAACTGGGGCTGAGGGGGAGGAGGAGGAGACTGAGGAAGAGGAGGCGGGGGATGAAACTGCGGGTCGGGCGAAGGGGGGGGAAACTGGGGAGAAGGCGGGGGAGCGGGAGAGAGGGGGATCTGAGGCTGTGGAGGGCAGGCTGCCGTCGAAGAAGAAGCTCTCCCAGGTCCCTGGGGCGGCTGCCTGTCAGGTCTCTGGGGTGCTGCTGCAGGAAGGGTAACCTCTGCCTCCTTGCCTTTATCCGAAATCTTCTTGTTCTTTCCTCTTTTCCTTCGAGAACCTCGGTCCAACCGCCCACTACCTCTGGACCAGACTCCGGCTGCCTCGGCTCCTCCTGACGTGGCTGTCCGAGGGGGGGGGCGGGGGCGGAGGGGGTGGGGGCGGGGGGGGGTCGAGACGAGCTGGCGAAGCGTGGACAAGCAGCCGCCAAGTGCCCAAAGCCGTGGCACCGCAGGCACTGACCTGGCTGTCCGGTGACTATCATGCTCTGGGTGATGCTGCCAGCACCTGTCACAATCTCGATCACTGCAGGGAGAGTCGCAGGATCCGCCACAGCCACACGGACTCGGGGAGCTCCTGCCATGGTCACCGCGTCGGCAAAGGTGTCGTGCATAACCCAGCCAAAATGGGAGCCCAAGTCCCTGACAATCGGCCGCAACTCAATAGCAAGCCCTGGAAAAACTAGTGTCACTGGGTGGCGAGGTATATGGAACCGAACATCGAAATCCGCTGCGTTGAATCCACGGTACCACGGGACTATCATGATAATCTTCCCATCCACCGATGTGGGGGAACCGGCAATCAGGTTGCTCGCAGCTTTCTCATTGGAGAGTCTGAGCCAGAAGATGCCCCTTCCCATAAGGGCCACCTCCTCAATATGGCCATCCTCTAGCAGGAGAGTGGACTGGAGCCAGTCCCTGATGGCAGACCTGGAGGGGGAGTGTCCAATGACTCTACCGTAAACAGAGGTACGAGCAAAGTCAATGGCAACCTCCTGAACATGAGATGATTGTTGCTCTGTCAGGATAACGCGGTAGGCATCTGGAGAGGGAGGGTCCGACTGGGCCTCCGGATCCGGGCAGGGGGCCGCCATACCGCCAAGACTAACTGCAAGCTTCCGATGAGGAAAAAACAGGCTGCCACCCAAGAAGGGGGGACGAAGCGGGAGGTGGAGCCTGGGGGTGAGGTGGGCGAGGCGAAGTGAGGGGGCGGGGAGGTCGGAACGGAGGGCGGGGTGAAGGCTGCGGGGTGCGAGGAATACGGGGGGGCGCAGAAGGGCGGGGGGGCAGGGTTGGAGTGGCGGGGGCGGAGAGGTGAAGCGAGGGGCGGGGAGAGCGGAATGGAGGCGGGGGGGCGAGTGAAGCGAGGGGGGTCGGCGGGTGAGGCGGAGCGGTGAGAGAGGGGGGGGGGGTGAGGTGAAGCGAGGGGGGGGGTTGGGTGAAGCGAGGTGAGGCGGAGGGGCGGGGTGGAAGAGAGCGGAGGGGGGGGTGAGGGCGGCTGAGACGAGGGAGAGGGGGGGGGAGTGGAGGCGAGGGGGGGGGCGGCGATGGTGAGGTGAGATGGAGCGGAGGGGCGGGGCGAGAGAGCAGCGAGGGGGCGGGTTGGAGCGGGGCGGATGGCGAGGGAGCAGCGAGGGGGAGCGGAAGTGAGGCGAGGGCGCAGCGAGGTGGGCGGTGGGTGAGGGGGAGGGGGGACAGGGGGCGAGGGCGGAGGGGGAGGGGGCGGGGGTGGTCGCGGCGAGGGGAGGAGCTAGGGGGAGGTAGAGCTAACGGCGAGGGGGGGGAGGGGAAGCTCGCAGGAGCTCTCAGATTGGGGCAAATGGATCAATGGCCTGACGATGACCAAGATACAGATCATCCATGCCTAGTCCTGCCACATCAATGTCAGCAAAGCATACAGGGCACACTGATCGTGCCACCATGTGGCGGGTCATGCAATGGAGATGTGCGATGTGGCCGCACCCTAGCCCAAACCACCCTACAGTGTCAAAATCCTCGTGGCAAAGGACGCAAGTGGCGGTAGGAAGCCTGGCTATGACTGGTGCGTCTATGGGTGTCCTAGTCGGCACATCTACACGAGGAGCGGGGTACAGGGCCACACTGGGGTCGATCCTATGGTGAGATGGATCACGACTGGATCACGACTAATATGTCTCAATTGCAAAATATAGTGCTCCGCTCGATGGTAGGCTATGCGTGTCTGAATCCTCTGCTCCTCCAAATCTTCCTCCAACAGTCATACACGAGACTCCATATCCTATCGCAATAGATGTGCCTGCAATGCAAACATGTCGCGTACATGGTGAGAATTAACCAAAAAACTTCAGTTCAAAACACGCAATAAAAAAATAAACTAAAATAATCAGAATAACTAACCTCGTCCCTAGACTCGACCAACAATGCCTCCAACTCTGCAATCCGTGCATCTCGAGTCTCCAACTCATGCTGAGGCGGTGTAGATGTGGGAGGTGGTGTAGATGTGGGAGGCTCCATAGATGCGGGAGGTGGAATCGAAAGTGATCTCGATAGGACAGAGACCATGTCGTGCAAGGATGATGCCACTGACTGAACATCCCCCCTAATCCATCCTCCAACAGCTCACAATGCCCATGTAGGGATAGTGTGCAGCTCTGGTGCCTCGCGTCGACACCGAACACCTGCAGTCTAACGCTCCTAACGCCCCATCCTACCATGTCCCGTGGATGGGTACTAAGGTAGTCTACCCAATAACCAAGCACAAACTCGTCGTATAGTTGCATGGCAAATGACTTGGCTATCTGACGGTTGTGAGGCAATCGACCACCATTCACAATGAGATATCTCGGATAAATGTGTGCTGCTATGACGGGGTGCCTACAACGTAAAATATGAAGGGGTAGCCCTGATCATGGTCGCATCACCTCAGTGTGACCATCCCAAAACATATCCTCTAAGGCCTGTCTGTGAGGTGACTCACGCTCAAACAACTCTCGAATGGCTCTCCAATCCAAGCCATGACCAGTGATCTCTGCCTCAGCCTGTGCCTGAAAGGTATGCAATATGTCCTCAACTGTGTCTAATCAACCTAGAGCATCAATGACTGAATCTAGACTCACAACCAAGTGAGGGGGTGCCCTAGCATCCTGCAGTGCCCTCATCTCAGCTCTCAAAATCGCTATCTGCATACGAATAGTGGTGCCAGAACCTGTGCACTGGCTAGCGCATGCACAAAAACAACACATGGAAATGAATATTCTATTTGGGTAATGAAAATAATATTCTATTCAATATGACTTAATAATCTATTTAAGTAATGAAAACTTTTAGTCGTTGGGATCATCCTATGCACCTAACGGTAGATGGGCCAAATGTGTGGCTATGCCTACAACAATGCTATGTTGCAAATGCAACACATGCACTCCCTACATGCTCTAAGTTGCTCCACTCTTCAATGGAAGATGCACACACAATAGTTATTTAACGGTGTTATTGAAAAAGGGATTTAGATGTACATCCTTGGTTGAATAAAATTTAAACGTTTTTTTATTTAAATAAAAATAGCACTAATTTAAAAAATAACATAAAAACTACTTTAATCTCTTTTATTTTAAATAGCTGATTTTAAAAAACAAAATATATACATTTTTACATTTTAAATAAAAAATTACGTAATTTAAAAAAAACTTTAAAATGCAAAATTTGAAATATTTTATAATTAAATTAGATATTCCTATAAACTAAAATAATATACAAGCTACTTTAAACTCTTATTTTCTTTTTTTTAATACATGATTTCTAAAAACAAAATTTAAACGTTATATTAACTTCAAAACTTCACTAATTTAAAAAATAACATAAAAACTACTTTAATCTCTTTTTTTTTTAAAGATGATTTTAAAAAATAAAATATATACTTTTTGACATTTAAATAAAAACTTCACTAACTTAAATAACATAAAAGCTACCTTAAACTCTTATTTTCTTTTTTTTAAAAGATGATTTTTAAAAATAAATTTTAAACATTTTTTTATTTAAAGAAAAATAGCACTAATTTGAAAAATAACATAAAAACTACTTTAATCTCTTTTATTTTAAATAGATGATTTTAAAAAACAAAATATATACATTTTCACCTTTTAAATAAAAAATTACGTAATTAAAAAAATAATTTAAAAAAACTTTAAAATGCAAATTTTGAAATATTTTATAATTAAATTAGATATTCCTATAAAGTAAAATAATATAAAAGCTACTTTAAACTCTTATTTTCTTTTTTTAATAGATGATTTCTAAAAACAAAATTTAAACGTTATATTTAATTCAAAACTTCACTAATTTAAAAAATAACATAAAAACTACTTTAATCTTTTTTTTTTTAATAGATGATTTTTAAAAATAAAATATATACTTTTTGATATTCAAATAAAAACTTCACTAACTTAAAGAACATAAAAGCTAGCTAAAACTCTTATTTTCTTTTTTTTTTTAAGATGATTTTTAAAAATAAAATTTAAACATTTTTTTATTTAAATAAAAATAGCACTAATTTGAAAAATAGCATAAAAACTACTTTAATCTCTTTTTTTTTTAATAGATGATTTTAAAAAATAAAATATATACATTTTCACATTTTAAATAAAAAATTACATAATTAAAAAAATAATTTAAAAAAAACTTTAAAATGTAAATTTTGAAATATTTTATAATTAAATTAGATATTCCTATAATCTAAAATAATATAAAAGCTACTTTGAACTCTTTTTTTTTTTTTAATAGATGATTTCTAAAAATAAAATTTAAACGTTATATTTAATTTAATACTTCACTAATTTAAAAAATAACATAAAAACTACTTTAGTCTCTCTTTTTTTATAGATGATTTTAAAAAACAAAATATATACTTTTTGACATTTAAATAAAAACTTCACTAACTTAAATAACATAAAAGCTACCTCAAACTCTTATTTTCTTTTTTTTTTAAAGATGATTTTTAGAAATAAAATTTAAACGTTTTTCTATTTAAATAAAAATAGCACTAATTTAAAAAATAACATAAAAACTACTTTAATCTCTTTTATTTTAAATAGGTGATTTTAAAAAACAAAATATATACATTTTCACATTTTAAATAAAAAATTACGTAATTAAAAAAATAGTTTAAAAAACTTTAAAATGCATTTGAATTTTTGAAATATTTTATAATTAAATTAGATATTCCTATAAACTAAAATAATATAAAAGCTACTTTAAACTCTTATTTTCTTTTTTTTAATAGATGATTTCTAAAAATAAAATTTAAACGTTATATTTAATTCAAAACTTCACTAATTTAGAAAAATAACATAAAAACTACTTTAATCTTTTTTTTTTAAATAGATGATTTTAAAAAACAAAATATATACTTTTTGACATTGAAATAAAAACTTCACTAACTTAAATAACAAAAAAGCTACCTTAAACTCTCTTTTTTTTTAATTTTAAAGATAGTTTTTAAAATAAAAATTTTTTTATTTAAATAAAAATAGCACTAATTTGAAAAATAACATAAAAACTACTTTAATCTCTTTTTTTTTTAATAGATGATTTTAAAAAATAAAATATATACATTTTCACATTTTAAATAAAAAATTACGTAATTAAGAAAATAATTTAAAAAAACTTTAAAATACATTTGAAATTTTGAAATATTTTATAATTAAATTAGATCTTCCTATAAACTGAAATTCGACAATGGGTTGGCTTGCAAGAACCAATATTGGCAATAGAGGGGGTGCCAAAAGAAGATGATACAATTGAAGGTGGAGAAGATAAAGAAATTGATACCATACCAGGACAAAAAGAGCTTCAACCCTTCAATGAAGAGCAGCGTGAGCATTTACAAAAACACGCTTCAAAGTTTTGGGAAACAGAAGAGGAAGCAACAGGTCCTTGAAATTGTCCTTTTATATGGTGTTCGTGTTTTCCATATGTTATCTTGCTATATTATCCATATGATGTATTAATTTTGTTCCAAAGATCTTTTAATATTTCTTGGAAATTTCTTCTATCTCATTGCCATAATTCAAACATTCATATGTATTCTTGAATATGTTTAATTTTCTATATTTCATGAAAAGATGTGTTTGCATATTGTAATACCTTCGGAGTGTGATACACATCCAAATTTATTTATGAGTTCATAAATGTTAAAAAGTGTGTTGAGTCTTGATCGTGATGAATGAATTAGTGTAAATTGTTGTTTCTATCCTTATTCACTTCATATGAATGCTCAAATATGTTTTGGCCGCTTGGCCAAATATTTTCTTAGTGGGAACACTCGGGCAATGCTAGATAATGTTGGACTCCACTCTATCTATTACGCAAAGGTTTTTGGCATTGTAAGGATATGTAATTTTGGGGATTAAAATAACTTGAAAGGGTATAGATTCAACAACTTTAGGGGGTATACTAAGCATATGAACATGAATGCTTTCTTTTTTTTAGTATTCCAATTTTGTTTTGAAAAAGAAAAACATGAATGCTTTCACACAAACAAATTGCATTGAGAGCACACAACCTAAAGTTTGACAATTTGGTTTTCCATCTCAATCTTCAGTTTGTTTCTACTTATGAATTTCATTTCCTTGTTTATCAACAGATATTGGCCATCTCAATTTCACATCGCTAGAAGCATTGCCTGTACATGTGACACCTGATCCAATGATTCATTATGTGCCTAATTTGAACATTAGCATGCAAGTTCCAAGCTCAACATGGTTGATTGAAAATGTTGAGGATGCAATGTCTGCAGTTAATGTTCCATTGACAAATGTGAATGCAAGCTTAGAAGGTAAAGGAGAAGATGCAATGTCATTGTATGAAGCCAAGGTGCAGGAAGAAATCTTAGAAGGTAAAGGAGAAGACATAATGTCACGCTCAGAAATAATGTCAAAAGAGGTGATAACAAAAATAAGACTAGCAGTGATAATAGATTTGAAAGGGTTATTGCTCGAGCATTGTTTTTCAAAGTCAAATAAAAATATGAGCTTGCACAATGGGAAGCATTGGCTTGTTCTCCGTCCTGGGTGTTTAGAGTTTCTACAATGGTTGATCGATCACTACCATGTTGGCATTTGGTCCACTGGAGGAGAAAAGGGCATGGTGCAACACATGCTGGACACTTTGGAGCATCATGTTAACAGAAAGTTACATTTCTTCATGGTTTGGGGTGCGATGGCATGCCACAAGCATACAAAGAGTAGATTCATTTGACCAGATAGGATGAATGTGGAAGCGGAGTTTAAACCATTAATGAGAGTGTGGTGTTGTTTTAAAGAGGAATGCAAACCAGCAAGAACAGTGTTCATTGATGTTTCGCCTTACACGGGTTGTGTTAATCCAGCAAAAAATTGCATTTTCCCTACAAAATTTGATATAGATTGTGGTGATTCTATTTTGCTTCATGAGTTATTACCGTACCTACAGATGCTAGATGTGCGCAGTGCCATCTCTTCTAACAGATTTGGTCAAGCTCCGATTGTCGAAGGGCATGATATGTTCTATTATTTTCAACCAGTGATCCTTGAATTCAAAGAAAAAAACAAAGAAGTTCTCGAAAGGATGAATGTCGAATCTCATATGTCTACTCGTAGTTCAAAAAAAGACACAGAGAAAGGTATTACTTCACCTATAACCAAAACTAGAGTGAGAGGGACTTGTCCTACTACAAGAAGTATGGTGCATGCTCAACATGTTACATTGAATGAAGAGGAAGAATGCATGCTAGGAAAAATTGCCAAAATGGGGCCATTGAAATATAGTGAGGCAAAACGCTTTGCTATGGTTCTTGGATGCAAGGAAAGGGGAATCACTATCGATGCTGCAAGGGCATTCTTAGCCAACTTGATTCGATTTTATTGTATAGACAACCCTTAGGGAATGTGAGTGATCTTGTTAATTAGAGTTGCAAACACAAATGCTCAACTAAAACATTTGTACCTACATTCTGATTTATATTTGGACACTATTTGGTTAGATTCGATTTTCAAAACATTATGTTTCAATTTGTTTTGTGAAAGAATTAATAGACATTGAGTTAGTACCTTGTCCAAAAAATGCTATGTGCTTTATGATGTGAGTTTGTATTCCTCCACTAAAAGAATGATTCTTTGATTTTAAACATATGATAGGTGTTGCAGATTGCCCTGAAAAGTTGAAGAGCTATCTTATTACAAATTTTGATCCTGCATCCAATGGCTTATGGAAACATAATCGTTAAAGCATTACAGGTGCTATGTTGCATGTGAAGCATGCACCCTAAAGACTATAGGATATAGCAATTTATTTAAAATTATCAAAATTTTGTTTTATACATACATGCAACCAAGTAATCATTCAAACGTACACTATATGCGCTTCTCCTCAATCGAAGGACACACCTAAATAAGAACATTAGGCATGGGTTAACGGGCCTCCAATGTTGTGCTAAAGTGATGCATACCCATTTGAGAAAACGCTCCATAACTTTTTTTTGATTTGTTGAAAACCAAAACAGATTGAAATTTTGGAATCCAAACTAGTGGGATTACTGTATGGTGGTCTTAAAACATTGCATTAGGGGAGAATTGGGGTCTCAAAAGGGCCTCCAATTAGTGTTTCCTAATTTCAAGGGATTAAAGAGTGATTTGAGGTATACGAATGAGAGTGCTAGAAGGTGTGGGGCAATGGTATGTTGAGGTGGAGGGTGGGCATGTGGGGGTTAAAGGTCACTATGCCTTTACCCCGGTTATGTACAATACTCAATCACATATATAAATGAATGAAAAAGAAGATTAGGGTGTTTTGCACCCACTAAAACTTGTGTGGCTCTCTATTTCTCTCTCTCCCTCTTCCGTTCTTGCTTCCGTTGAGAGCACTCTCAACTGGTATCAAAGCCTGGGTGATCTAGCTGAGCGTGCGTGAATGTTTGGAAGCTCAGCAGCTTTGTGAGAGGAAGGAGAAGCTCTGTGGGGAGCTCTGTGGGTGACTTTACTTGCATTTGAGTGTGCAAAGACCTTGGAGGAACCTTTGGAAAAGTCACTTTGGTTTTGCGAAGTGGTTTTGAGACCTTGTTAAGTGTTTTCAAAGAAAAAGTTGTTTTTTAAGCTTTTCCCTGTTCCGTTCGATGACAGAGACTCCGTATTGACTTGTAGAGGCAACTATTGCTTGCTTTTGGTGTCCACTTCACTTCAAGATCTTGGAAGCACCTTCATTCTTGAATTTGGGATCATTTCATTGGATTTCTGACTCACTGTGTCAGTTCCTACGTTTTTGTGCTCGGGTATTGGAACTCAAGTTTGGAGTAACCATTTGCAGATCTGTCAGTTTCGGTGGACTCAGGAGGTCCTAAAACTTCTATGTTGCTCATCATTCGCACTCCGGTGGAGTTTACAAACAGTTTTGTTTCCAAAAACGTTTTTCAGTCCGTGTGTTGGACCCAATGATTGAGACCACGGTTTCCAAAACCGTCTGTCCCATTGCATTTCAGACGCCTAAAAACCCCTACCTGTCAGTTCTTGCGTGATTTAGTGGAGTATTTTCAGAGTTATAGATCTCTGTGTATTGGATTTCGTCTCTCTATTATGCATTTCTCATTCTAAGGTTTTGAAACCTTAGATTT
The DNA here is from genome assembly GCF_047967505.1 of Dipteris shenzhenensis. Lineage (NCBI taxonomy): Eukaryota > Viridiplantae > Streptophyta > Polypodiopsida > Gleicheniales > Dipteridaceae > Dipteris > Dipteris shenzhenensis. Next base: position 2,237,987 of record NC_141625.1, read on the forward strand.
ATGCCACATGGCAGTGGATAAGTGTTGACTCCCATTTCTCACTCATCGGTTGGGATTTTGGAGTTCTAGCAGAAGAGAGATATTTGCAGATTTTCTTGCTGAGTCCGATTATGCAATGGCGCCCATGTTTTGAGGCATCTCAGGTTCTATTTTCAGTAGCGGTCATTATCATGAGACCATGATTTCTTGAGCATACCTTATGCAGATCACTCTGGTTGCAGTTTGAGCCATGTACGCTCATTCATGGTGTGCATTGGGTTGCAGTGGATGATTTATAGGCCATTTGGATGCATTGCAATCCTTATTGGATGCACTGATAGGCCCAAATTGCCTTGTGGGATGTATTTTTTATGGACGCTTTGCACATGGATGCTATTTTATGCTAAGGAACAGCTTTGACACATTGCAGGTGCTGCAATGATAGTGTTATGCTCTCTTGGATGAGATATTGTTGATGCATATGCCCATGGATGGTGTTTATGCTTGAGCCATTTGGCACTTATTGGAATTTTGGATTGCCATTGCAGTTGACATTTTCTTTTGGGCCAGATTTGCTCATATGGATGCATAGTACATGCACATGAGTCAGCTGCATCTTTTGATGCTTTGAGCTTTGAGTTTTGGTGATATTTCACTCTATTGTTGCATACACATTTGGGTGCACCTGATATTTGGTGTGATTCTCTCTTGCAGGCACTAGCATTTGGGATTTTGCTTTATTTGCATCATGGCATCCTCTTCCATGTTTGAAAAGGAGTTTTCACCATTAAAAAGTTTGATGGGACAAAATTCTCTTTGTGGAAAGAATAGATAAGGGATGTGCTTATTCAAAAGAAGTAGATTAAACCCTTGGCAGGGATTGAAGCTAATCCTGCAAATATGTCTGAGGACGATTGGAATGAGTTGGATGCATTAGCAAAGTCTACTATTAGACTTCATCTTGCAGAGTCAGTTTATTTCACAATAGTAAATGAGCAGACTACGGAAGATTTGTGGAAGAAACTGTGTGCCACTTATGAGAATGAAACTGCCTCTAATAAAGTTTACCTCATGAAGAGGTTGTTTGAGCTGCAGATGAAGAAAGGGGTCTCCATTGCTTCTCACTTGAATGAATTCAATATTATTTTCAGCCAACTTCAGGCTCAGAAGATGAATTTTGATGGGGAGACTAAGGCAATATTTCTCTTATGTTCATTGCCATCCTCATGGCATACCTGCCGTACAGCTATCAGCAGTAACTCTGCACCTGGTGGAGTATTCAAATTTGATGATGTTGTGGGTAGCTTGTTGGCCGAGGAGATTAGACGGAAGTCTATGGACGACAACAAGCAGGATGCAGCCTTAAATGTGCAAAGGGGCAGATCACAGTTCAGGGGGAAGTCCCAAGAAAGAGGGAAGTCTCGTAGCAAATCCAGGGCATAGAACATTGAGTGTTACCAATGTGGCAAGAAGGGCCACATGAAAAAGGATTGCTACAAGCTGAAAAGAGAGCAAAAGGATAAGAAAAAGAATGCAAATTGGGGTGCAAATCAGAAGGAAGAGAGTCCAAGGGAGGACAAAGGAAAAGTGAAGATCGAGGAGATCAATGCTATCACACATGATAGTGATAATGACATTCTCTTCATGTCTAGTTTATTTGCAGAGTTGCTTACCACTTGAGATGATGCATATTCCTAGGATTGGATTTTGGATTCTGGTGCTTCATTCCATGTTACTCCCCATAGGGAATGGTTCTCCACTTATGACAGTGGAAAGACAGGTTGTGTGCATCTTGGAAATGACTATGCATGTGACATAGTGGGAGCAAGTGACAAAGTTTTCTTTTGCAAATGGGTCTGCATTTGTTTTGAAACATGTGAGATATGTGCCTAAGTTGACCAAGAGTCTTATTTCAGTGGGTCAGCTAGATGATGCTAGTTTTCACACCACTTTTGGTTTTTAGAGTTGGAAAATTCAGAAGGGCTCTATGCTTTTGGCCAGAGGTGCCAAGTGTGGGACTTTGTATCCCTTACATGTATCAGGGGTATTTGATCATGTTTTTGCAATAACCGAGCAGACAAGTACATCTTTGTGGCATTGCAGGTTGGGGCACATGAGCCAGAATGGAATGAAACTCTTATGCTATTTGGGTTATGTACCGCATTTGAGTTTATATGATTTTGAATTTTGTGAGCACTGTCTCTATGGGAAGCAGACTAAATCAGCCCATAAAAGAAGGGGAAAGAAAGAGTTTGAAAAGCTTGATTTGGTGCATTCAGACGTATGTGGTCCCATGCCTACACGGTCATTAGGCGGGGCTGAATACTATGTGACATTCATTGATGATGCAACTAGGAAAGTGTGGGCTTATGCCATAGCTTGGAAGAGTGATGTGTTCCAAGTATTTCAGAAATGGCTGGCCTTGGTTGAGAATCACAGTCAGGTAGAATGCTTAAATGCCTACGGACTGACAATGGTGGAGAGTATCTCTCTCATGACTTCCAGCATTTCTATGATACACATGGGATTAAGAGGGAGCTCACATCCCCTCATACTCCAGAGCAAAATCCAGTTGCAAAAAAGATGAATCGTACTATTCAAGAAAGGTTGCAATGCACGCTTTCCAATGCAAGTCTGTCTGGTGGTTTTTGGGCTGAGGCAATGAAGACTGCAGTGCATGTGATTAATAGATCACCTAGTAAGAGTTTGGATGGTGGTATTCCTGAAGAGGCATGGAGTGGCAAGAAGCCCTATTACTCTCATTTGCGTATATTTGGGTGTGAGGCATATGCACATGTGCCAAAAGACCTTTGAAAGAAGCTAGATCCTAAGTCTAGGAAATGCATCTTTCTAGGTTATGGTGAAAGTGGAGAGATGGGCTATCGTCTCTGGGATCCAAAAGCAAAGAAGATCATACGCAGCCATGATGTAGTCTTCAATGAGAAGAAGATGCATAAGGCATCCATGAGAGATGTGGAAATGAGGAGAATCACTTTCCAGGATGTGAATCCACCTGCATATGTTGATAGACAGCAAGCTGTCCATGCACCAAATGTGCAAGAAATGGTACCACCAAGTACTCCCACAGGTATACAATCAAGGGTAGATGATGGATCATCTATTGGTGGAAATGATGATCCAAATGTGGTTGATATGTAGGTGGGACAGCAAGCTGAAATGCCCTTGAGAAGATCATCTAGAGTGTCTAGACCGCCTGATAGGTTTGTTCCAGGGGTAGACTATGTGATGCTTACTGATTGCGAGGAGCCTTCTTGCTACAGAGAGGCTATGATACGCGAGGATCAATGCAAGTGGGAGTATGCTATGCAATCAGAGATGAGTTCACTTATGAAGAATAAGACTTGGGACTTGGTTTCTTTGCCACATGGAAAGAGAGCATTGCCATGTAAATGGGTCTACAAGATGAAGGTCACAGGTGATGATGTGCCTAGGTACAAGGCCCGTTTGGTCGCTAAAGGGTTCAAGCAAGAGAAGGGTGTGGACTTTGATGAGATATTCTCTTCGGTTGTGAAGATGAACACACTTAGATGCATGCTTGGACTAGTGGCAACAAAGGATATGGAGCTTATGTAGATGGATGTCAAGACAGCTTTCTTGCATGGGGATCTGCATGAGGAAATTTACATGGTGCAGCTGGAAGGATTTGAAGAAAAGGGCAAAGAGCATTTAGTTTGCAAGTTGAAGAAGAGTCTCTATGGTCTTAAGCAAGCGCCTAGAGAATGGTATCATAAGTTTGATGCTTTCATTCACTCCCAGGGTTTTAGAAGGACAGAAACTAATCACTGCCTCTACACTAAAAGGGCTAAGGATAATAGCATTATAATCCTGGCACTATATGTGGATGATATGCTATTGGCTAGCAAGAATACTTATGATCTAGATGCATTAAAGGCCAAGTTGCATGAGGCCTTTGATATGAAGGATTTGGGACTTGCAGGTCATATTCTTGCTATGCGCATCACGCATGATCGGAGTAGGAAACTCCTTTGGCTTTCACAGAAGGAGTATGTTACAAAAGTATTGCAGCATTTCAATATGGAGGGGGGGAAGGCAGTGAGTACTCCATTGCCTCCATATGTGAAACTAAGTCATACAGATAGTCCCAAATCAGATGAGGAGAGGGCCATGATGGCCAAGGTTCCTTATGCATCAGGGGTTTGGAGTCTTATGTATGCTATGATAGCTACTAGACCAAACATTGCATTTGCAGTGGGAGTTGTTAGCCGGTATATGGCTAATCCAGGAAAGAGGCATTGGGAGGTAGTTAAGTGCATCATGAGGTACATGAAGGGGTACCAAGGAGATGTGCATCTGCTTTGGTAGAGGAGACATGCGTGTACTTGGGTACACAGATTCAGACTATGCAGGGCATGTGGATAGTAGGAGATCCACTTTTGGTTATGTGTTCTCCTTTGCAAGTGGTGCAGTGTCGTGGATGTCTCGTGCACAAAAGTGTGTTGCTTTGTCTACCACATAGGCTGAGTATGTTGTAGCCACAAAGGGTTGCAAGGAGGCTATATGGCTTGATCGGCTAGTGGGAGATTTGGGGATTCATACAGGTGTACCGACATTGCATAGTGATTCCATGAGTGCTATTCAGCTAGCACGGAATCTGGTCTTTCATGAAAAGACCAAATACATTGAGGTCAGGTACCATTTCATCAGGGAGGTACTTGAGGACAAGTGCATAGAGCTTGTCAAGGTTCATACAAATGATAACCCTGCAGATATGCTGACGAAGAGTGTACCTAGTCAGCGATTTGAGTATTGTCGTGTATTGATGGGCATTGGATAGTATGCTCACTGGTTGTTCTCCCTTAAAGGCACATTTTCCTTTAAGTGGGAGGTTGTGGGGGTTAGAAGTCGATGTGCCTTTACCTTAGTTATGTACAATACTCAATCACATATATAAATGAATGAAAAAGAAGATTAGGGGGTTCTGCACCCACCAAAACTTGTGTGGCTCTCTATTTCTCTCTCTCCCTCTTCCGTTCTTGTTTCTGTTAAGAGCACTCTCAAGGCAAGCCTATAGAGAACCCCTATTGGTTGCTCCCCTTACACTAGGGACCACCCAAACCATCCCCCCCTCTTAACCCATGTTTGACCCTCCTACCAGGTGCACCTCCCCCACATGAGCCCAAAACTACCTTCAATGGGATGGTAGGGCCCTTCTGGCAAATTTTTCTTCTCCCCTCCCTCTTTCTAGGGCCTCTGCCCCCCACTGTTCTGGTCCAGCTTACCAAATCACTCAGATTTGAATCAAATCCCACGCATTTTCTCTCTTCCCCCTCTTTCTCTGCCCCCTCCTCCTCTGGCTTGCTTGCTGCAGCTCCTCTCTCTCTCTCTCAACGCAGTAGCTGTCTCTTACGACAAGCCAATAAGCAATCGATGAGCAGGCTCCTTTATGAGCAGACACTTCTCCACAACTGGCTGCTAGCTGCTCCAGCACAGTTAGTTCCTCCTACACTCCAACGGCATTTCCTTCACCAACCTCGAATCATTAACGCCAAGCTACAGCAAGAGCCTCGAATCCTGCTTCTCCAAACAGACGAGCCTCCTTCACGTGCAGACAGCAACGCGACCAAGCACACGGGCTCTACCTCTCCAACAGCACAGCTACAATGACCCTCGGCCGACTCCCACGATCCCTACAGCAGTGACTAAGCAACTTGCGTCGCCTCCAATGACCTCTCCATCTGCATAGTTCGCCTCAATGCTCTCCAACGAGCCAGCCTAGCTTCACCATGAAATCTATGATGTTGCGAGCTCCAGTGGCTCCTATGACGTTGGTATTCCAGTAGTGCCAATGAGCAAACGGACAACAACAAAGGAGCAAAGGCCTTCCAATGACCTTGCGCATCACAAAGCACCTTGCAAACGACCTTCTGCCAACAGCTCCCGATCGGCAGCCAAGTGCGGCTCCCATCGACGGACTCAGCTATCGACGGACTGGTGCCTCATCCACGGGACTCCAACCCACGACTACATCACCACAGGCTACTCCAAAGCTCCAAGCTTCAGAGGCCTTGGAGCGGACGAGCTTCATCTCCATCGACTCCAAGCGGCCTCTCCAAGTCACACAACACCGAACACGACGGAACCTCAATGACAAAAATCTATAGCAAATGGAATCTCCAAGATTTCATCGAATCTTCAACAAGATTCCAGCCACCCATAGACTAGGACCATAGTTTGCCACGTGGCAGACCTTATCTGCCACATCACCCCTATCAGCTAGACACGTCAGTAATCCACATCATCAGAGACACGTCATCTAAGCCATGTCATCAGTGCCACGTTATCAAGCCACGTCATCAGGCCATGTCATCTGGCTACATCATCAGCCATGTCATCACTACCATGTCACCTCTGCCACCTCAGCAGTGCCACCTCAGCCAGTGCTACATCAACAGTGCCACCTCAGCAGTCCAGTTAGCATTGACCTCTGTAGGCACACACATTGCTTCATAGTCACTGCATGTGACCACTTCCACCTACACAGAGTTCCACTGGCACACCTCTTGGTAGGCACAGTGCCACATCATCATTGCATGTGACTCACAGTGACACATCATCATTGAGCACCATTTGCACTCCTTTTGCCCCTCCACCTAGATCAAGTCATATCTCTTGATCCAGGAAGAATTTGAGGGCACTCCAAAAAGGAAAGTCGCTCATTTTTTTGTGCTCTACACGCTCATCACATCACGCACACATTTTGGCACAAGTTACACTCACATTTGAGCCTCGCCGACAAAACCACTTCCTTCATGCACATTTGCCTCTACATTGACGCATCTGACCCAGCACTTTAAAAGAACAAAAGAAAAGGAATTATTTGCTGTTCTTTCATCGATCGATGGTTGGTTTAGATCTAGATCAGAGTAGACTAGATCGCCATAGATGGGACGCTTTGAATTTCCCCAAGTTGCCAATCTAAGCCATGCCCGAAATTCCCGACTAGTACCTACTCGTCCATACGCTCACATACGGTTTCACATCATTACATTACGTGAAACCTTACGTTCATCAGTTCAGTGAGCAGACTTCAAAGAGTACAGAGGCATTGCAGATTGATTCAGTGGGCAGATAGCATTTGATTTCACACACACATGCCACCATTTTAAAGCCTATTCGGCTATTTCACGGCATCGTGCACATCATTTCAGCCTTGTAAAGCCTCTTGGCTATTCTCGGCATTATTGCCACAAGCCTTGTAATACAAATCAGATTTTATATACTGCAGTTCTATCTTCACCGACGGTACAAAGATTTCACTTGGCATAGTCAGTGTATTTGTAGTTGATTCATACAGAGATTTTCACGACACTTTTGAGTACATTTCTTGCACCATGTCGACTAGCAACCTCAATCTGGAGGCATCTGCTAAGTTAGACAACTCCAGTTACGGTACATGGAAATACCGAATGGAGTCCATTCTTGTACTTCAAGATAAATGGAAGTATGTCGATGGGTCTACACCTAGACCATTGGACGATCCAGCTACTAGTAGCTCTACTCCATATGTTGTCACAGCACCAGCAACGGGATCTACATCTACACAAATAGTTTCCGCACCAGTAGCAGATCTTGCCATTGCCCGAGCTCAAGCAGAATGGGATAAGAAAGACAAGTATGCCTATCACCTGATCAAGCAGAATGTGCAAGATGTCATGCTAGGACAACTCAACACAGCCAAGACATCAAAAGAAGCATGGGATATGTTCGCAGCACTCTACGAGTCCAAGAACACATCCAGGATTCTCACCCTGAGAAACCAGATTAACCAGAGTTTTCACAACAGCAGTGAAACTGGTCATGCTTATGTACTCCACATAAAAGACTATAACAATCAACTTGCAGTAGCAGGAGAGATTATGAACCCCGCAAAAATGGTTCAATTCATTCTGAATGGACTAGGAGAGGGATATGAGAATCTAGTCCAGAGTATTGCCATCCAATGGCAAATTCCGACACTGGAAGAACTTCAGTCAGTCCTACTTGGTGAAGAACTCAGGACTCAAGCCATTCAAGAATGTAAAGGTCATTCTAATGATTAGGCATTCACAGCTTCAGACAGAAGCAGAGGCAAAGGCAGAGGCAGAGGTAGATCATACCAGAAAAGTGGTCATCATCAGCAACAAAATCATAGTCAGAATCAGCATCAGCATCAGCATCAGCAACATCAAGAGGAAATCATTCCAAACGAGGAAGATTTCAAGGACGAGGGAATGCATCCACCAATGTGTCAAACATTCAGTGCAACTACTGTCACAAGTTTGGACACTATGAAAGAGATTGCCGCAAGAAGTAGTACGACCAAGGCGATCAATCCAGCAGTAATCGAGGGAATTCCTGAGGTAGAGGAAATCATCGTGGTGGACATTCTAGTCACAGTCATTTTGCAAATGAACATGAAAATATGTTTCTTGCAAGTGAGAAATTGCATCAGACTGATACAATGTACCTAGACAATGTACCTAGACACTGATTTCAATCCCAAAGAGGATTACAGCTATCAAGTCGACCAAGTGGAATAGGATCCTTGGTATATCGACAGCGGTGCATCATCTCATATGACAAATCATCAGGAATGGTTCACAGAAATGAAGCCATTAGAAGGTCAGAAGAATGTCATCTACACAGTCGATAATACACCAAATCCAGTTCAAGGGATAGGTGTTATCCCTATGAACAATTTCACTGGTACAAAAGGATTAGTCAAAGATGTGCTCTATGTTCCAAAGCTTAGCAAGAACCTTTTGTCAGTAGGTCAAATGACGGAACACAATTACAAAGTCATCTTCGACGGTGATGAATGCACTATCAGAGATAAATCCAAAAGATGTCAGCTAGTAGCCAAAGGTGTCAAGGAAGGACGCTGATACAGAATGCTAGCTACAGTACCAGATAAGCATGCCATGTCAGCTCAACTGCAACAGATGCCAGTCTCTGCAAAATGGCATAAGAGATATGGTCATGTCAACTTCAAGTAATTGTTAGATCTCAGGAATCAAAATATGGCAATTGGGATTCTGAAGCTACAGTTTCTTGGAAAGGTTTGCGAAGCATGCTGCTTTGGCAAACAAAAGTGAACCAACTTTGTCAGAAGTACCTCTCGTGCACAAGGTATTCTTGATTTGATACATACAGATGTATGGGGTTATGCCTAGACCCGCAGCATCAATGGTTCACTTTACTACTTGACCTTCATCGATGACTATAGCAGATATTGTTGGGTCTACTTTCTGAAAGAGAAATCTGAAGTGTTTTCCAGATTTCAAGAATTCAAAGCCATGGTAGAAAACCAAAGAGGCAGAAAGATCAAGGTCATGAGATCAGACACAGGAGGTGAATACATGTCTTCAGCATTCATGAACTTTTGCAAAAATTACGACATACGAAGACAATTCACATGTGCAGATACTCCTCAACAGAATGCAAGAGCTGAAAGGAAGAATGGGACTTTAGCAGACAGTGCTAGAGCAATGCTTAGTGAAAAGCATCTTCCGAATCAATATTGGGCAGAAGCAATAGCTACATCAATTTACTTGCTTAATCGGCTTCCTACGGAAGTGATACAAGGTATGACTCCTTATGAAGCATTCACTGGACAAAAGCCACACATTAGTCATCTCTGTATATTTGGTTGCATAGCATATGCCCACATACATGATGATCATCGCAGGAAATTGGATGCGAAGTCACGCAAATGCATCATGGTTGGCTACATTGAAGAAAGCAAAGCATACAAATTGTATGATCCCATCAACCGCAAAGTCATTATCTCCAGAGATGTAAGCTTTGATGAAGAATCAGAATGGAAAACCTCACCTACATAGGAGATAGAAGCATCGACTTCACAGTCATCTACAGAACAGGTTGATGAAGAAGAGCAAGAATTGCCAGCAACACCCCAAGCAGAGCCACAACAGCTCAGACGGTCTACTAGGGAAAGCAGACCACTAGCCAGATTGACATATGCTCAGAAAGGAAAAGCAATTCAGGTGGAAACCACCAACTATGCTCTTATGACTACCATCATGGCTACAGAAGAGCCAGTGTACTTCGAAGACGCAGTAGACAAGCCAGAATGGCAAACTGCTATGAATGAAGAAATGGATGCTTTGTATAAGAATAATACTTGGGAATTATGCGACCTTCCACCAGGAAAGAAGGCCATAGCAAACAAATGGGTATACAAAGTGAAGTACAATCCAGATGGCAGTATTCAAAGATACAAAGCCAGATTAGTTGCAAAAGTATTTGCACAACAATATGGTCAAGACTATGATGAGACTTATGCTCCAGTAGCAAAGACGGATTCCATACGGTTCTTGATATCACTAGCAACACTCAGCAAATGGAATGTGTATCAGCTCGATGTTAAGAATGCATTTCTCAATGGTTACCTAGACGAGGAAGTCTACATGCAACAACCAGTAGGTTATGTTGAACCAGGAAAGGAGAATAAGGTTTTCCATCTCAAGAAAAGTCTCTACGGCTTAAAGCAAGCACCATAAGTTGGTACAATACAATCGACAAGTATTTTGCTGATCTGGGATACATGAAGTCCAATGCAGATCACACTCTCTACTACAAAGTTCAAGGGGACGACATTACTATTGCACTTTTGTACGTAGATGATCTGATTGTGACAGGAAGAAAGGATAGCTTCATCAAAAAATTGAAACAAGACTTATCTGCAGAGTTCAACATGAAAGATCTTGGACTTATGCACTATTGTCTTGGAATTGAGTTCTGGAGAGATTCAAATAGCACATTCATGAGTCAGCTCAAGTATGTTGACAGTCTCCTGAAGAAGTTTCATATGGCAGATTGCAAGATTGCAGCCACTCCCATGGAATAGAGTTTGAAACTTACTAAAGATTAAGAAAAGCCTACAGTCAATGACAGATACTACAGGCAGCTCATTGGATCTCTTATATATCTGACAATCACACGGCCAGATATTTGTTATGCAGTAAGCTCACTAGCACAGTTTATGGCAAATCCAAAATAGTCTCATTGGAATGCAGCCAAAAGAGTCTTGAGATACATCAGAGGTACAAGACAGTTTGGGATAGAATACAGAGGAAGTCATCCATGGTTGCATGGGATACTGTGACAGTGACTATGCCTGAGATCATGAGACCCGGAGATCGACACAGGGATATGCATTTTTCCTTGGTCAAGGTGCTATATCATGGTTGTCAAACAAATAACCAACTGTTTCTTTGTCTTTGATTGAAGCAGAATATAGGGCACTCACTATAGGTGCATGTGAGGCTATATGGCTCAGAAGACTATTGTCAGAAATAGATTACTTTGATGAGTCAAAGCCAACAACAATATACTGTGATAATCAATCGGCTCATTGGCCAAGAATCCAATATATCACTCCAAGACAAAGCACATTGATGTCAGAGAGCACTTCATCAGAGAAAGAGTGTTACTTGGTGACATCACACTGCAGCATTGTGATAGCAAAGAAAATGTTGCAGACATCTTTACCAAACCACTCGATAAAGAGCTATTCGAGAAACACTGACTAGCTCTTGGTTTGACGCAAAGGAAGGACATTCCCATTAAAGGGGTGTGATGGAATGTAATGCTCAGTCCTTCTTTGATTCCCCAGAATCATCATCTTGAGGGAAGGCCTACTTCATGATGTTGATCTTGAGGGAAGGTGTTGAGAGTTCACGCTCAACATCATGTGATCATGTGTGCATAGCACCATCACGTGATCATATGTGCATAGCACTAACCTTATAGAGTGCTATAAAGGAAAGGGTTACATCCCCTAACCCTAACCCTAAAAGGGTTTGTATATATTCTATTTTTTCAACTAAATCTAGTGTACAGTTAGTCATTTGTGGTGTGCTCTCTAGCTATGCCCTCTCTCCTCATCTCCACTCTTCTCCTCTCCCCTCTTTATATTTTGTCAGAAATGATGGCTCGCAAAAGTGCAACATGATTACATGGGAAAAGATATAAAAGATATGTGGCTTCCTCCATCATTCAATCAATCTAGGATACCATCACACTGTGAGCCTTTCTATCTATGTACCTTTTGCACCTGTAAGTGTAATGAGTCAAATTGGAAATTTTGTGTTTGGTTTCTAAGAGCTCTTATTCATGGTGGCAGATGTTTTCCCTTCGGACCTCGAGGAGTGGGAACCAGTTGAATCATTCATAGGCAAGTTCATTGCGATTCATGAGGATTTAGGTAAGAAATGCATGCCGGGGAGAAGTTGGCCTCCTTGCGAATGAAGAATGTGTATTGGTATAATGCAACATACATCACTCCAATGACATCATCAAGCTATGGCCGTCTGCAAACCATTGCACCACCACAACTTCAAGACATGGATTGCAGCAATGTGGACTCGAGGACATTGCAATCATATAAGGACCAGATTGCAAAGGATTTGGGCATGGCCATGAAGTTTGCATTTGGATCGAAATGGGCAAGGTTATCTTGGTTTACGCCTCTGCACATTTTTGCTTCTTTATTTCAGAATATACATATGCATAGAACAAAAACTATGTGGTCCTGCAAGCGTGTAGATGAAAATGCTCTTGAAGATTTACTTGGGATGAATTGGGGAACTAGGTTAGGTGACCAAAAGGGTGATGTGTTTCAATGTCACGCATGTAAAGACAATGTGGTTATTAGATACCATTTGTCATGCCAAATGTTGTATTTAGCTTTTCAGTACAGGCGTTGGAATAAAACAAATGGTCGGTGGCTTCCCCTAGACTCTAATGATGAAGACAATACGGGGGTAACTTTGTCTATTGATGTTGAAGAGGGAGATGTCAAGAATGTGAATGTCACATCGCAATGGACTCTAAGGGATGTGTGAGAACACCTATTGGTCATGGAGGACGGCATGTTAGAGTCCTTCTACTTTACCTTAAATGGTGGTAAGATCAGTCGCCGTGTGGAGAAGTGCATGCATAGTGCCAATTTCATTCCTCCTGCAACTTTGAAGATTGCTAGCAATGTGTTTGACTAGTGCAGCATTTAATTTTTTGTCTGTCAAATCCTAGTTATTGCTTCAAAAGATGATGGACAATTAAATTAAAATGTTATTTCTTTTAATGTTTTCTCCTTTCAGTTCATGGTAAATGTTTTTCAAAAAATTTGGGGATTTTATGATTAATTTTAAGATTTAGGATTTTGATATATATTAAGGGGTAAGATCCCTTTTTACATCACATTCTCACTTTCACATTTAGAGAGCCATAGAAACTCCCGTCCTCAGAAGTTACTCCCTCCATCAACTACTATTTGCCATGGATTCAGCTAGAACTATGTTCCATGACTTCATCTCACGAACTGCATTTGTAGATCGTGAGGAAGAGCTATTTTTAGTGTTTGATAAGACTTTAGATGTCCTAGGTACATATATGCGAGCCAAGGATGGCCAAGGATGACTTCTCAGATCTCATCCTTTACATGCAAGATAATTTCTCAAATTTTGCCTATACACTTGACCACACTTCAAAGAGATGTGTTCCCATAGATTACATAAAGTATCTATTCATAGAGGAACCCAAGTTTATAAAGCACTTGGCCCGCTTTTGTGATAACCTTACAGACGAAGGGTTTAGGACAGTTGAAGTTCAAGACATCCTAGATGCAAGGATCACAAGAAATACAATCGTTAGGATAAACATGATATAGGAAATGAACTAAGTAAAGTGCAATGCTATAATGGATTTCCTCTTACCATCCTCTCTCATGCCATAGAATTTGACCATTGCTTGTTGCAGTTTCTCAACATCTAAGTAGACATTGTTGAAAGCATTCATCTCAAAGGTTTGCAAGCCATATTTCTTTTTACTCTTCCAAGTCATTGTGCCCCTTACGCAAGGGTACCCTCCAAGCATTTCTCTTGCACATTGGTTTGTTTCTCGCCGTGCACATCTCACAGACCAAGGTGTGGGTAGGGGCACTGTAGACTTCTTATACTTTCCCAAAATAGCAGACTTGAAAATTTTGAAAACAGATGTGTAAGCTTCACGACTTACATTGGCAGTATCACAAGCTACAAGCATCTCCTTTGCATCCACAATATCCTTGAAGTCTTTCATCACCTCCTCAGCAACTTGCACATGTAGGCGCTTGTGTCTTGGGCCCCTTAGTATCCCAACGACATCACTTGACTTCAATAAACTAGCTAGAGCATATGAACAGTCAATATCATCCCCGTCCATTCTTCCCATCACATCTTCCATGAAGTTCCTAAAGAAAAACACAATAAAAACTTAGTCACAAACAGTGTAGCACAAAAGAGTATAATCTCATTGGAACATTTGATAACCAACCTTGTAGCCCGGACTCTCCTCTTTCTAGCACCACCAGTGGGTGCCAATGCATCCATGTTATGTAAGTACCTTCTTTTCCTCTCCTTCAATCTCAAAGGTGTTTCTTTCATCTTTTGCACTTGGTCTTCTACCTTCTCTCGTTCCTTCTCTATGGCTCGTTGAACTTGATTGTATATAGATATTTCCAAGCCTTTTTTGGACTCAGCTAGCTTACAGAGTGACTCTTCTAATTTATGTTGCTCCAAGTCCAATGCATTTCGCTCCAAGTCCAATGCTTTGGCTTTATCATGAAGATCCTGGTTCTCCCTTTGAAGATCATGCATAGAGTTATGCATTGCAACAATAATGCTATTTCCTAAATGTGCTAGCATCTCTGCTTGGGCTCTGTGCATCTCGCTTGCTTGCATAGCCATTGACTGAGCATTGTTTAATTGATTGCAATAACCAAGCAACCCTGCATGTCCATTTCCAACAAACCGAACTAGCTCATGCATTGTGTGGAAAGGAGGGCTCTTTTGGTTGGCAGGATCTAAAGGATACAAGGATCCTTCTACCCAAAGGTCGAGATGCTTCTTTCCTTGCGAATGAAGACTGTGGATTTTGGAAGCTCCCCTCAATCCTAGACTAAGTGTGCTTGCATACTTATCCTCCAACTCTAAGTGAACCTGGTACTTGTTGGAGACATCCTCGAATGGTGCCATGACTAAAGGAGTGTAGAGAAGGAGAAGGTGTGGAGATGCAAGCTTGAAGGAGCAACACACAGGAAGAGGGAGGGCGAGGAGGAGGAGGGATGGGGGAGGGAGGACTGGTAGTTGAAGAGGAGGAAAGGGGGGCAGACCAGCAGCTGTGGAGGGTGAGGAGGAGTAGGTGTGGAGGAGGAGAGAGGAAGGAGGGAGGAGCAGGAGGGAGGGGGGAGGAGGAGCAACGGTGGAGGAGGAGGGAGGGGAAGGGGAGAAGGAGCAGGCATGGAGGAGGGAGGGAGGGGGAGGGCAGGAGGAGCAGGTGTGGAGGAGGGAGGGAGGGAGGGAAAGGAGGAAAGAAAGAAAGAAAGAAAGTTTATTAAAGTCTTCAAAAGACCGATGGGTCTATGAGACTGTCAAAATCCTGATACAACGAGCTATGGTAGTGGAGCTACTAAATGAGCATCCATATCAATGCAAAATGCAAAATGCAAAAAATGCAAAAATGTAGAATGGCAGTACTAAGTCCTAAGTACAACATAGCCATGTTGATGGTCAACTATATATCAATCTCAGCATCATCATCAATATCATCATCATCCCCAGCAACAACAAGATATCAGGATGGATGAGGTAGTGGAGGCATGAAGTCGGAAATAGAGTGCTGTCGGCCACTCAGAGGTGCAAAGATATGGTGTTTTTCCATTTAACTTTGTTCACTTTTTCCTCAATTTTCTTTATGTGAGTGTCATAGGTCTAGATTGTAATGGGAAGTAGATCCATAAGATGCGGCAATATTTTGCAAGAAATGGTAATTGACCACATATTCAAAAAAGGCAATGGTGTGCACAAATGGCAATAGTTGTGCATGCCTATAGTACATCCAACTTCTAGTGTAAGGGGTAGGATGCATTTGGATTGGAAGTAGGGTTTTCGAGCACTTTTCCTAGGCATGAGCTAGGCATGTGTCCTTATATTCATCCATTGATAGATCCCATTGTGTACTTTGCAGATTGTCATGCTCTTTATCATGATGGGTTCTAGCCTAGTTCCATGTCAGTAGACATGTTCTTAGACTGGGTCAACGTTTTCTTGGGTGTAGCCAATGGCAGAACTATTTTTCAGGGCCATTTTGCACAGACCCGTGCTCTTGCCAAAAATTTTCCTGAGGTCATGAAGGCACACTAGCATAATAATGAGATGCAATCTATTTGTTATGGACACCACATAGCTCGACACATGGCATCTCTACACTACTTCGTGTAGTGTAGTCTCTGGCCTAAGCGGCCTGACCACTTATCATCGCGCAACCTTTTGCCATAGCTTTGCTACCTATCATTGGACACCGCACCCATGTAGATCATTAAAATTGAAGATAGGCTTGGAGAGACCACTGCGCTAGTTCTTGGTGTAATAATTAGATGCAATCTATCATTTTGAACACCGCCCCAGCACAGCCGACCCCCTGTCATCGTGCAGCCTTTGACCGCATCTTTGCCCGCAGCCCATGCAAATCATAGGTTGGCTTGGAGAGATCACCGCACTAGTTTTTAGCATAATAATGAGATGCAATCTATCATTCTGAGAATCACCTCAGCACAGTCTCTGGCGTGACGACCTGTCACATCACCCAAAATTCAAGGTTGTCTTGGAGAGACCACCAGATTGGTTCTTGGAGTTATAGCTCCGTTACCTATTTTTATGTATTACAGGAGGAGGTCTATGATGGCTAGTGCGCTGGCAAACAGAAGGAGATTTATGACAACCACCGCGTTGGTTCTTGGAGTTACATATTTTTGTACCAAGGAAAATGTATTCTGTTGTGCAACCAAGCAAAATGCAATTGATGATATGGCCCTTGAGGGGTCCCCTGTAGGGGCAAGGGCCATATCGACATGCAATTTCTGTCCAGTGGCATCCTAGATATTGTATAATGCATGTTAATATGGCCCTTGCCCCTAGAGGGGACCCCTCAAGGGCCATATCGTCAATTGCATTTTTTGAAAGTTTAATTGTATTTTTCTAGATGTATCTCCATGCACCCACAACGGTGGGTCATTGGAGTTATTTTAGCACTATTTTGGTCATAAACAAAGGAAATTGTAGTCCCACTTTTAGCACTATTTTGGTCATAAACAAAGGAAATTGTAGTCCTTCTTTCCTGGTATTTTAGTCCTTGTTGTAGTAAATATAAATGAGGGCAAAAGTACAATTTATCAAGTGAAAATTGAGCAAAAGAGATTACAATGTGCATCTACATCCAATTAAAGGTTATATAAAACTTAACAACTTATATCGAGCAAAAATTGAATAGAGGATCTTACATTTATAAAAACTCAGCAATTGCTCAGAGCCTTAAAGGCCAAAAGATTACAGCTAGTAGCCATAACCATTCAAATATAAAAGTTAACAACAGTGCATACTGAGAGCCTCAAATTGAACAAAAATAGATTACATAAATGTAATAAAAACTTAGCAATTGCTGAGAGCATTAGAGACCAAAACATTACATCGGGTGAGCCAAAAGATTGTTTGACAGCAACCTTAGAGGCCAAAAGATTACATCATCCATTGCTGAGAGCCTTGTCTGAGCAAGAGGGAGTTTGTACAACTCATTTTTCCACCAATCTAGCTTTTTGCAATAAAAAATTTTAGGGAGCCAAAGGAGGATATGATGGAGAGCCTGAAGACCATGCACATTGCCAAGACTCAGATTATAGCCCCCCCAACAAGTTGAGAGTACTCTGCTCTGAAAATGCTGAGGCCTTTGTCGATATCTAGGGGGAACCCATACATCATAGCCATAAAGAGGCCCTATGTGAGCATGTCATCTAAGGTGGTGACATGCAGATGTATGGGGAATCGATTGTGGGAATGAAGGGTCTCCACTAGTGCTAGCATTTCTACTCTAGGTGAGTGCAACACAATCACCTTATATGAGAAGGCAAATAACATTGGGATCACAGAGCATCGAGGGGGGGTGGTAGAAGGCATGGTGAAGATGAATGGGTGAGTAGCAGATGAGAAAGGGAGCAGATGAGTGACGAGAGCTAGAGGAGGGAGCGTGGAGCAAAGTAGAGTAGGGGTGGAAAAGAGCTGGAGGAGGGGTGTGGAGCAAAGTAGCAGAGCATGTGGAGCAAAGTAGCCGAGCATGGGAGGATGAGAGCAATGTAGTAAAATGCCAAATGCCATGGATCTTATATATATTATAAAGTTTGAGCCATCGTGGTGGCTGGAGCCCAGGGTTCCATCCATATTAATTGCAGGCCACCAGTGTGGAATCTTAGGTGCCACCCCAGACGGGCTGGTAACCACATGAAGTAGATGCCATGTGGTGGGTGAGCAGGCCACTTCGGTGGCTGGTAATTAACTGCTAGCCCGATGGAATCTTAGCCACGATAGATGTGGTTGATGAGAGCCACCACCACTGGGCAGTAATTCCCACAAAGGTAAATCATGAAGCTCTAATCACTCATTACCATTCACTCTAGTTGTCTACTGAGCATGCAAGCCTGGTGACTGGTAATTTTTACTACACTCATAGTGATCATGCATGCTAAAGCCCGATGGTGGGTGAGTGATGGCTGATAATTTTAACTATCAGTCTGATGGAATCGTAGCCATGACAGACGTGGATGTAATCACTCATTACAATGCACTCTAGTACTCTACTGATGTGCATGCAAGCCCAGTGACTAGTAATTTTTACTGCACTCATAGTGATCATGCATGCCTAAGGCCAGTGGTGGGTGAGTGATGGGTGGCTGGTAATTTTAACTGCCAACTCGGTGGAATCGTAGCCACGACAGACGAACACTGTATTAGATAAAGTGGGACAAAAGTTGCATTTTGGGAATTTCGAAATTGGGTGGATTTCATTAAATTTGGGAAAGGTTTCATTAAATTTGGGAAAATTTTCATTGATTGTGGGATTTTTTCCAATATTGAATATGCTGACATTTGGAAATTTCAATGATTATGAAAAACTTCATTGGTTGTGAAAAGTTTCATTGGGTATAATAACCAAAACAAAGCATTTGTGGTAGAGTTTGAAAATCATGTATTTGGTGGTGTTAATAAACACTATTTGCAGACAACATGTATATTTTATTTGAGGTGTTAATAAACACCAGTTGGTGGTGTTAACAAACAATGTGCAAAGTGAAGCACTAGAAACAAAGTTGTTGTTGGTGAAAGACAACTTCTAAAAATTGTCATATTAATAATATGCAAATATCCCTTGATAAGATAACAACAATTGAGAAACATCACATGAGAACACATATTAGAATGGAAGTTTGGGAGATCAAGAGGGAGAAAATCATCACCATTTTCTATACTCTGATACCAAGCAAACTCTCCGATGATTTGATACATACACTCTATGGAATCTTAATCTTCTTGGGTCTATTTATGGCTTTTAATGTCCACGACCAGACCAATGCATCAATACACTCCCATACCTATGGATCCAACCTATTCTATGCCCAATACTTGTTCTAGTAGTCAACATAGGCATCTGCATCATTGAGCCCCCTTCTCTTAATTGATGGTGTCCAATACTGAATTAATAATTTCTTAAAGTTAGGACATCTTGGCACTTGATACGGAAACCCCAAGTCATATGGGGTATATAGGGTCTGATGGCCTCACCAAGACGAAGTCGCCTTGCTTAACATCCACCATTAGTCTAAACTCTTCCCTTGGTTTACCTTGTAGTGGCCCGCAATAGTGATCATTCCATTTCTCATAGCCTTGGAACTCATTAATGCAAGCATCTATATCATCCTCCTTATGAGGTGATTGTGTTCTTGACCAAAAATATCTGTACACTCCTATCTCTGAGATGTTTTCCTGTTCGAGCTCAACGATCATGGTTTTCCAGTAGTCTATCACTGGCCTAATGTAGGACTCATATGATGCATTCTTTCCACTTGCAAATCTCTCCCAAAACTTACTGTAATCCTTTATGCTTGATATTAATTGCAAGTGATCTCTCACAAATGCAGCCATTGGCAAAATATATCTGGACAACTTGTTGGCAACAATGGTCGACCCTCACTATCTTTCTTCCACAACTCAATTCCCCCTTCAGTGGTGGGCATCCAATTTGGTGATTTTGGATGCACCTTGTACTGCATCATAGGTCTGTTACCTTGCATGTAAAATCGAAATTGTAATGGCTTTGCATGACCAACTAGCATTTCTTTCCCATCACATAGGTAGCAATCTACATAATCCTTGAAGTTAGGAACCCATGTAAGAAGAAATGGTGCTGGTGAAGATGATGTACATTTTTTGAATGTATGTATCAAATGAGGGAAAGCAAATGTTTGTTCCCACTTGGAAGCTCTCATAGAGCCTACTAAACATTACATCAATGTCCTCATGTGTGTGCCTTGCCATCAAGAAGACCAATTGAACTGTCTTGAAAATGCCCCTTGCTACAAGAAGAGAAAGGTATGCAAACAAGTATCTATTTTTGTTCTCAGACCCACAATTATCTAGTTGGAGTAGCAAGTTCTCTAGCAACTTTTGGTATGGTGGCTCAACAACAACACTTCCCTCTGAAGAGGGTGGGTTTTCTCTTGTATTTGACAGCAACAAATTCGTACATGTGTCTGTAGCCCTTGCAATGGAAGTTGTCATGGCATCCGTGACAAACCTTGGGTCTCTTTGTTTAGGCACCCTATCAATCAAAGTGTACCTTCTTTTCTTTGAAGATGGATCACCCCTTTTCAACATTCGATCATTGACCACCTCATCCCTACCAGCAATGTGGTCCATGGGCACATATTGTTGCAATGGGCTTCCATCAAGTAAGGTAATCTGCTTGATGGGACACTTAACTAGGTTGAGAGAGCTGGCATCTTGCATAGAAGACCCACTTCTTGTAATTTGTTCTTTCTTTCAATATCCACACCAATGCAATCGTTACCCAATAGGTCAAAGTTTATAGAGTCACCCGGGAAAACATACAAGATCACACCTTCCCCCATGGTCTTTGTTTTGCTCTCATCCCACAAGACAATCTTTTTCTTTCCAAGATTCACAAATGAAATTTTCATTTTCAATGAAGAAACTTGCATTGCCTCAACATAAGGTGGATCAAGCTCACTTGGTCCACCTTCTTGAGTCATAGGATCATCTAAAGAATCACCAACATGTTTTAGAGAGCCCTTAGACCACTTGACAACACTCCAAAGTGCCTCACCAATAAGCATTGCATCCATAGTGGGAAATGGCAAGAGCATGTTACTATTGATAGACTTCTCCATTATCACCGATACATTTTCTACCCCAATCTTCACACCTCTAGAGTATAGGCCTCGACCCTCCAGATCTATTGCACATGCTACACCAATTCCAACCACTTCATTCCCCACCATCATCATGACCTTGTCCCCGCATTTGATAGCCATCCCCTGTCATTACGATTACAGGTAAATAAATTATGAACAAACCACAACCAAAGAATTTCATAAGACCAACAAAGATGTCCTTGTAGTGGGGAAGAATGGCAGCAGTGCCATTCTCAATGTGGGATTGTGGAGAATGGCATCGGTGCCGTTTTCCATGTGAGTCTGGCTTTCCTATGGACATTGGCACTAGTGCCAATCTCCATGTGGGTTTATGGAGAATGGCACCAGTGCCATTCTCCCCAAACCCACATAGAGAAATGGCTCTAATGCTAATCCCCTAGTGGGTTATTGAAGAATGGCACTGGTGCTAATCTCTAGAATCCATGAATGAGTCTATACAATTTTTTTGTGAAACTATTAATTATTTCCCTAAAATTATTCTCTAAAGCATGACTTCTTTCCACCATCATCATGACCTTGTCCCCGCATCTACCCCTCTCATTGCGATTAAAAGAAATTAATTATGAACAAACCACAGCCAAAGAATTTCATAAGACCAACAAAGATGTCCTTGTAGTGGGGAAGAATGGCACCACTGCCGTTCTCCATGTGGTGCCATTTTCCATGTGAGTATCTCTTTCCTATGGAGAATGGCACTAGTGCCATTCTCCATCTGGGATTGTGTAGAATTTCATAAGACCAACAAAGACATCCTTGCAGTTTGGGAGAATGGCACCATTGCCATTCTCCATGTGGTATTGTGGAGAATGGCACCGGTGCCATTCTCCATATGAGTATGGCTTTCCTATATACATTGGCACTAGTGCCGATCTCCATGTGGGTTTATGGAGAATGGCATCAATGCCATTCTCCCCAAACCCACATAGAGAAATGGCACTGATGCCATTCCCCTAGTAGGTTCTAGAGAATGGCATTGGTGCCAATCTCCAAGATCCATGAATAAGTCCCTAAAATTTTGGTAATTTGATAAAACTTTTTTTTAAGCATGAATGATTTCCACCATTATCATGACCTTGTCACCGCATCTGATAGCCAACCCCTCTCATTACAATTATAGGAAGTTAATTATGAACAAACTACAACCAAAGAACTCGGGGGGGTCACTCATCATATGTAACCCTATCACGTGAGTTCAACAGAAGGATTTTTTTAATTTCCAAAATTCACAGAAATAAATATACATAAGGGACTATTTAAAATATTTTTGAAAAAAATTTACAGATTTGTATAGAAAAGGGGTATATTTTATGAATGAAAAATTTACAGATAAGGGATTTTAGAAATAGGCCTTGAACGCACGTGATATAGAGGGTTGATACATAGTGACCCCCCCGAGCCAAAGAATTTCATAAGACCAACAAAGATGTCATTGTGGCAGGGGAGAATGGCACCGATGCCATTCTCCATGTGGGATTATGGAGAATGGCACTGGTGCCATTGTCCAAGTGAGTCTGGCACTAGTCCCATTCTCCATGTGGGATTGCGGAGAATGGCACCAGTGCCATTCTACATGTGAGTCTGGCTTTCCTATGGAGAATGGAATGAGTGCCATTCTCCATGTGGGATTGTGGAGAATGGCACTGGTGCCATTCTCCATGTGAGTTTTGCTTTCCTATGGGGAATGGAACCAGTGCCATTCTCCATGTGGGATTGTGGAGAATGGCACTTGTGCCATTCTCCATGTGAGTCTGGCTTTCCTATGGAGAATGGCACCAGTACCATTCTCCATGTGGGATTGTGCAGAAATTCATAAGATCAACAAAGATGTCCCTGAAGTGGGGGAGACATGTGGGATTGTGCAAAATTTCATAAGATCAACAAAGATGTCCTTGAAGTGGGGGAGAATGGCACCATTGCCATTCTCCATGGAGGATTGTGGAGAATGGCACCGGTGCCATTCTCCATATGAGTCTAGCTTTCCTATGTACAATTGCACTAGTGCCGATCTCCATGCGGGTTTATGGAAATTGGCACCTGTGCCATTCTCCCCAAACCCACATAGAGAAATGGCAGTGATGTCAATCCCCTCGTGGGTTTTTGAAGAATGGCACTAGTGCCAATCTCCAGAATCTATGAATGAGTCCCTAAAAATTTTGGTATTTTGATAGAACGTTTTTCTAAAGCATAAATTATTTCCACCATCATCATGACCTTGCATTTGTTTGTGTGTAGGTATTATTTGTTGTTAAGAATTTCATATATATATATATATACGGAGAGAGAAAGTTGAGTGAGAGAGAGAGAGAGAGAGAGAGAGAGGGCCACCCCTCCTTTAATGTAAGTTTCTCTTTAATCTTCTACATAATCAGATTTTTACATTGCATGTGATATTTCATTAATTACTTGCATAGTTTGGATACTCTAATTTCTATGAGATATACATTGTGAGAATGAGGATGAGGGTTTTGATCAAGAATTTTGGAACAGTTAGGTTTTACCGTGAATGGATATCAATATTATTGACATGGTGAGCTAGCATAATCATGGTCACGAACCTATTATCCCTTTAGTGGGTTGTTTTATGATCAAATCATCAATGTATAAAATCATCATTTATTTCTTAGGCCCCTTTGAATGAAGATTCATGTTTACATCTTATGCACTCTATATCAAGATGATTTTTGATAGATGTTTACATCTTATGCACTCTATATCAAGATGATTCTTCCAAAGGAGTCATAGATCCATTGGTATGATGCTCAAGGGGCCTATTTCAAGTCATACAATGTTTTTGAGACTATGCACACTTTCCCCGTTTGGTCACCCTACATTCAAAATCTAGGTGGCTTCTCTCATATAAATGTCCTTGATATCTCCATTTAAAAATTCTCATTTCATGTCCATCTAGAAGATGTACCACTTTGAATAAGCTACCATTGCAATTATCATTGGTATTGCCTTCATTTGAGCTATGGGAGCAAGTGTCTCACTATAGTTGAAAACTTCCATCAATGCAAACCCCTTGGTCACAAGGGGGAAGTCAATGGATGGCTACAATGGTTAAACCTTGATCCTTTGTAACCTTTAGGCAATGTTGAGTCGAACCTTGACACTTTGTTAAGTTTGAATACCCTAAGATTGACTTTAGCTAGATTTTAGAGATAGCAAGGTTGTACCAAGCACAAGAGAAGGAAGTCCATTAGAGGCTCTCCCACTCAGGTTTTATAGATAGCAAGGGTGTACCAACCACAAGAGAACGAATTCCATTAGAGGGGATCCTCCTATCCACTCCACTCACTAGCACCTATGCTTTGTGCATGAGGGGATTTTAAGTACAAGAGGTGTGTAAGAAGCATTCTCAATTGAGGAACTCATTGAATGCTGAATTAGCTACTCATGGAGTGCATGAATCTTATCAGGTCAAGATGGTGAATACCACCAGTGGGTGAAGTTGAACAAGAGTATAGAGGGTTCAGTGGCATATTAAGGTGCACGTAGCCATCATAGAAAAATTTTGTTCTGGGCTACATGCAATTAAGGCAAGGAAGGCATAGTTTATTTGAATATTTTATACTTGGCATCTATCCATAGGTACTTTTCCACAATTAAAAGGATATTTTATGCCTTGGAGAGCTCTGATTAGTCCATTCCATTAAGTTGGTGGAGGTAGAGATCCAATACCTAGGAGGATCAACATTTAGACGAGCAACAACAAGCCGGAAAAATTCCTAGAAAGACAACTAGAAGAGTATTATCAAGAGAGGAGTAGTTTCTAGGAGGTGTCCAAATGTTCTCGATGACTAGATGAGAAAGGGTAAAGAAGTGATAATCAATTTGGATGATTACTGTAATCCACCTCTTAAGAGGCAAATTCAAAGATTTTTCAAGATGAGGGTCCAAGTATTACTCTTCAACATAGCTTGAAGAATAATATTTTGAATTTTCCTTTAGTGGCTACTATGATTGCTCATAATCCCAAGCCTAGTTTAGGCAATGTTTTATGAAAACAAAACGAAAGCAAAAAAAAAGAACCCTAAAAAAATCAAAAGACCTTACCTCCTCCTCTCCCTCCAAGGTCAAAATCCGCACGGCCTGCTCCCTTCAACAAATCAACATCTCAATTTCGTCATCCATGCTCCCCTTCAATGAATTAAAATTGGCACTCGAATTCATCATCCACGCTCACGACATCGTCATTCTGCTCTCAAAATTCAACATCCTGAATTTCGAGAGCATTGAAGTTGCATCAAGTGTGTGTGAGCTAATTCTTTGTGTGATATCTAAATGTAGCTAAACTACAACAAGTGGGTGTTGCTCAATGCTAGCTACTCTATACGAGTACTCAACTAGTTGAGAGTTGTTTAACTGGTTTTTGCTTGCCAGCAGCTACAGCCTCCCAAAAGAAAAGAGAAATGTGGTAGCCAAAGATGAAAGACAGTGAAGTAATGAGAAGATTGTTGATAGTTGCTCCTCCATTGACTCGCAGAAAGAACTCCCCCTTTCCAGCTTCTATTTCTGCATCTGAATGGACAAGCCTTTGGTTTTGCGACGAAGAAAAAAGAGCAACGACAGGCAAGGACAGCCTGTAAAAGGTGTTTGCTTCAGCAGTTTTGGAGGCGGATTAGCAGTTTTGACAAATATTTTGATCATCTTGTTCTTCTTCATCGTCGTCTCCATGTTCGTCTCTTTCATCTTTTGCTGTTTGTTGTCGATAAGCCAGCCAGAGTTTGCTTGCTTATATGAATATAACATTACCCAGCTATCTTTGAATCGCAGCTCTAGTTTGTTTCCCCGCTGGATTTGTAGCTGTCTCCCATCGCCCTTGCCACGTTTAAGCTCCCCTGCTTCCTTACCATCACTCATACATCTTACCTTTCCACCCCCACAGCTCCTCCATAGCTCTATGTTCTGCTCTCCTCCCAGCTATGGAACCTCGCCCCTTCTCCCGCCTCTCCATCTTTGCCCTTTGGCTCCGTATTCCCCAGGCTGCCTCTGTTACTCTCGCACCTCTGTCCATTCCTCCGCGGCACTTCCTTGGCCTGAAAACACATTATCTCCAAAACTGCTCTCACAATATGCCCCCTGTTAGTGAACCTGGTTATCCCTACACACAGCCCACTCGCATCATTTCTCCACCAAGGAGCAAACAGCCTATTGAATGCTGGCACAAAAATGGCAATGGAACCCTCCAGTGCATAATTCGTGGGAGCTTTCGGACCCAGCTTGAATGATATCATCATCAGTAGGCCGTGATTTGAGCAGGATGAAGCACCCTGTTCCGTAGGTGCTCTTTCCCTGCCCTTTCTCCCCTGGGTTGAGCAGGATGAAGCATCTTGTTCTGTAGGTGCTCTTTCCCTGCCCTTTCTAGCACCGTTGGCCGAGCTCCCAAAATGCATTATCGTCATTCTGCAGCCTGCTCCCGAAATTCATCATCGTCATCCTCCTCTCGAAATCTGCATCCACAGTCCGGAATCGATATTTGCTGCTTGTCATGTCAAATCTTCACGAGATTTGAGAAGCTGCTAGTTTCGTCCATGCAATCCACAAGAAGTTTAGAAACCGAAGGAAGGTGATAATGATCCATCTGGCAAGAGGTGAATTGATACGTAGGTTTGGCATCTTGGGATTTTGCTTTCTTGACTCTCATCCTACGAATTGGTTTCATCAAATTCCTCCTCCTACGCTCTCTTCTCTCCTACGATGCACTCCTCTCCCTCCTACGCTCCCTGCTCCCTACTATGCTCTCTTCTCTCCTAAAGCTACTCTTTGCTGCAACTACTCTCTCTCTCTCTCTCTTGTGCAACTCTCACGCTGCTCACACTCTCTCTCACACCTCTCTCTCTCTCTCTCTCTCTCTCTCTCTCTCTCTCTCTCACCCTCTCTCGCTCTCTCTAGCTCTCTCAACTTCAAATTGAAATTGTATTGCAAATGGAAATTCAAATTCAAAATTGAAATGTTCCATTTTAACATTGTAATTTTTTGAACTTAAATTTTTAAATTTGAAGAAAGTTTTGAATTCTAAATTCAAATTTCCCGCCTAATTTTGAATTTTTTTCACAAGGCAAGTTGAAGTTTGGAGAATGGCACTGGTGCCATTCTCCACAACATCATATGAATATTTGAAGAATGGCACCAATGCCATTCATCACATGGAGAATTTCTCCTCAATTGACCATCTAGCTTGATTTTTAGACCTTATGACCTAAGATTTTTAGACCTTTTTAGACCTTAGGGCCATAACAATTCGACCATATGCCATTATAGTATTGACCATTCGCCACCATGGCTCAATCCTTTGACCTCATGGAAATGATTTCCACCATATGTCAAAGATTTGGCCATAAAACTCTTTGTAGGTTATCACCATATGGATAAGGTTTTGACCGAGAGAGAGAGAGAGAGAGAGAGAGAGAGAGAGAGAGAGAGAGAGAGAGAGAGAGAGGTGGACAATAGTACCAGTGCCATTCTCTAACCATCATCTGTGACAATTTTACATGCATGGAATAATTTGAATTCTATATGAGTTGAACTTTGGAGAATGGCACTAGTGCCATTCTCCACAACATCATATGAATATTTGAAGAATGGCACTAGTGCCATTCATACATAGAGAATGGAGAATGGCACTAGTGCCACACTCCTCAATCCTTGTGATTAATGGCATAGGTGCCAATATCAATATTTTACTCATATGGTGTGGTGGACAATGGCACTGGTGCCATTCTCTAACCATCATCTATGATAACATTGACATCTAGGGAATGGGACCTAAATAATTGTGTGTAATCCATGAGATTAATCAATATATGGCTAAAGTTTTGACCATCTAGCCTGATGTTTAGACATTATGTCCTAAGATTTTAAAACCTTTTTAGACCTTAGAGCCATAATATTTGGACCATATGGCATTATATTTTTGACCATTTGCCACCATGGCTTAATCCTCTAGCCTCATGCAATTGATTTCCACCATAACCAAAAGATTTGGCCATAAAACTCTTCATAGGTTATCACTATATGGATAAGGTTTTGACCAATTAAGAGAGAGAGAGAGAGAGAGAGAGAGAGAACATTATATGAATATTTTGAGAATGGCAACAATTCCATTCATCAAATGGAGTATCTAGAGAATGGAACTAGTGCCATTCTCCTCAATCCACGTGTGTCATTCTCCTTAATCCAATGCCATTCATCTCATGGAGAATGGAGAATGGCACTGGTGTCATTCTCCTCAATCCAATGCCAATCATCACAATGGGCCACTTTACTAGGCTGAGAGAGCCGACATCTTGCATAGAAGACCCTAAGTTACTTCCTCTAATTTGTTCTTTCTTTTCAATACCCACACCAATGCAATCGTTACCCAATAGGTCAAGGTTTATAGAGTCTCCCGGGAAAACATATAAGATCACACCTTCCCCCATGGTCTTTGTTTTGCTCTCATCCCATAAGACACCATCATCATGACCTTGTCCCCGCTTCTGATAGCCATCCCCTGTCATTACGATTATAGAGAATTAATTATGAAAAAATTACAACCAAAGAATTTCATAAGACCATCAAACATGTCCTTCTAGAGGGGAAGAATGGCATTGGTGCAAATCTCTAGAATGCATGAATGAGTCTATACAAAATTTTCATGAAAGCATGAATTATTTCCCTAAAAATTTTAGCAATTTCATAAAACTTTTTCTAAAGCATGAATTATTTTCACCATCGTCATGACCTGATTCATGCATCTGATAGTAGCCATCCCCTCTCATTACGATGATAGTAAATTGATTATGAACAAACTACAACCAAAGAATTTCATAAGACCAACAAAGTTGTCCTTGTAGCAGGGGGAGAATGGCACCAGTGCCATTCTCCATGTGGGATTGTGGAGAATGGCATTGGTGACATTCTCCATGTGAATTCGGCTTTCCTATGGAGAATTGCATATAAAGGGGAATGGCACCAGTGCCATTCTCCCCATGCATTGACTTGAGAAAAACATTTGTCTTCATAAGAGGAGAACAGACTAGTGCCATTCTTCCTTTGGAAGACAAAATTTTGACTTGGGACTTTGCCTTGGGAGAATGCCAATGGTGCCATGCTCCCTTTGCAAAGCCAAAATTTTATATTAGGACATTGCAATGGGAGAATGGCACTGGTACCATTCTCCCTTTATGAAGGCAAACTTTGAATCAAGACATTGCATTGGGAGACTGGCACTGGTGCCATTTTCCCTTTGCAAAGCCAAGATTCTGAATCGTGACATTGCAATGGGAGAATGGCACTAGTGCCATACTATCTTTGTGAAGTAGAAATTTTGAATCACGACATTGCATGGGGAGAATGGCACAGCCAAAGTTTTGAATTGGGATATTGCAACGGGAGAATGGCAGTGGTGCAAATTTAAAATTTAAAATTTTTTTGGCTTTGTAATAGGAAAGTGGAGAATGGCACTAGTGCCATTCTCCCATTGGAAAATGGAGAATGGCCCTAGTGCCATTCTCCCAATGGAATGTCTTGATTCAAAATTTTGGCTTCACAAAGGTAGAATGGCACCGGTGCCATTCTCCCATTGGAATTAGTGGAATGTCAATCTATAGGTTTAGTTTGTCTAGATTACCACTAGCGGAGAATGGCAGTGATTGCAATCTCATGCTGGCAACTACATAATGACACTGAGATCATCAAACTCACATGTGGAATGGAATCGGACCACCACTCTCCTATGATCACAGTCTCCGCTCTATAGAGTTCATATGGATTTGTGTCAATCTCTGTGGAGAATGGCAGTGGTGCCAATCTCATACCATGACTTGAAAACATGCACAAGGAATGCTAAACTCACATGTGCATTCTTCTATGTAGTGTTCACTAACTCCGCTGTGTAGAGATCATATGGAATTGTGTCAATCTATGTGGAGAATGCCACCAGTGGAGAATGGCAGTGGTGCCAATCTCATACCATGACCTGAAAACATGCACAAGGAATCCTAAAGTCACATGTGCATTCTTCTATGTAGTGATCACTGTCTCCGCTGTGTAGAGATCATATGGAATTGTGTCAATCTCTTATTAGGCTCTTATTAGGCCCTGGAAGCCTAAAATCACATGTGCAGAGATCAGATGGATTTGTGTCAATCTCTGTGGAGGAGAATGGCAGTGGTGCCAATCTCATACCATGACCTGAAAACATGCATGAGGAATCCTAAACTCAAATGTGCATTCTTCTATGTAGTGATCACTGTCTCCGCTGTGTAGAGATCATATAGAATTGTGTCAATCTCTATGGAGAATGCCACCAGTGGAGAATGGCAGTGGTCCCAATCTCATACCATGACCTCAAAACATGCATAAGGAATCCTAAACTCACATGTGCATTGGCACTTTTGCCATTATCCTACTCCCGCCAATAAAATTAGTGGAATGTCAATCTATAGGTTTAGTTTGTCTAGATTACCACTAGCGGAGAATGGCAGTGATGCCAAACTCATGCTGGCCCTAAGAAATGGCATTGAGATTCCTAAACTCACATGTGCATTCTTCTATGTAGTGATCACTGTCTCCGCTGTGTAGAGATCATATGGAATTGTGTCAATCTCTTATTAGGCCTTGGAATGTCAATCTATAGGTTTAGTTTGTCTAGACTACCACTAGTGGAGAATGGCAGTGATGCCAAACTCATGGTGGCACCTACATAATGACACTGAGATCATCAAACTCACATGTGGATTGGAATCGGACACCACTCTCCTATGATCACTGGAATACCCCTCCTAGAATAGTAGGGTAAACAATTGTACAAGTGGAGAATGGCAGTGGTGCCAATATCTTATTAGGCCCTAAGAAATGGCATTGAGAAGCCTAAACTCACATGTGCATTCCTCTATGTAGTGATCACTGTCTCCGCTGTGTAGAGATCATATGGAATTGTGTCAATCTCAGTGGAGAATGCCACCAGTGGAGAATGGCAGTGGTGCCAATCTCATACCATGACCTGAAAACATGCACAAGGAATCCTAAACTCACATGTGCATTGGCACTTTTGCCATTATCCTAGTGGAGCCAATAAAATTAGTGGAATGTAAATCTATAGGTTCAGTTTGTCAATCTCTTATTATGCCCTAAAAAATGGCATTGAGAAGACTAAACTCACATGTGCATTCTTCTATGTAGTGATCACTGTCTCCACTGTGTAGAGATCATATGGAATTGTGTCAATCTCTTATTAGGCCTTGGAATCTCAATCTATAGGTTTAGTTTGTCTAGACTACGACTAGTGGAGAATGGCAGTGATGCCAAACTCATGGTGACACCTACATAATGACACTGAGATCATCAAACTCACATGTGGATTGGAATCGAACACCACTCTCCTATGATCACTGGAATACCCCTCCTAGAATAGTAGGGTAAACATTTGTACAAGTGGAGAATGGCAGTGGTTCCAATCTCTTATTAGGCCCTAAGAAATGGCATTGAGAAGCCTAAACTCACATGTGCAGAGATCATATGGAATTGTGTCAATCTCTGTGGAGAATGCCACCAGTGGAGAATGGCAGTGGTGCCAATCTCATACCATGACCTGAAAACATGCACAAGGAATCCTAAACTCACATGTGCATTGGCACTTTTGCCATTATCCTACTACAGCCAATAAAATTAGTGGAATGTTAATCTATAGGTTTAGTTTGTCTAGACTACCACTAGTGGAGAATGGCAGTGATGCCAAACTCATGGTGGCACCTACATAATGACACTGAGATCATCAAACTCACATGTGGATTGGAATCGGACACCACTCTCCTATGATCACTGGAATACCCCTCCTAGAATAGTAGGGTAAACATTTGTACAAGTGGAGAATGGCAGTGGTGCCAATCTCTTATTAGGCCCTAAGAAATGGCATTGAGAAGTCTAAACTCACATGTGCAGAGATCATATGGAATTCTGTCAATCTCTGTGGAGAATGCCACCAATGGAGAATGGCAGTGGTGCTAATCTCATACCATGACCTAAAAACATGCACAAGGAATCCTAAACTCACATGTGCATTCTTCTATGTAGTGATCATTGTCTCCGCTGTGTAGAGATCATATGGAATTGTGTCAATCTCTGAGATCATAAAACTCACATGTGGATTGGAATCGGACACCACTTTCCTATGATCAGTGGAATACCCCTTCTAGAATAGTAGGGTAAACATTTGTACAAGTGGAGAATGGCAATGGTGCCAATCTCATACCATGACCTGAAAACATGCACAAGGAATCCTTGTTGGAAAGCTGAAAGGAAAGCAAAGAGTGGACACAAACTCAGAATACTTGCATTACTTGCTTGTAGAATGAAGAAGAGTGAGGTCCTTAAGTAGGCACCTCATACATGCTCACTGACATCACTGATGACCTCAGAGCTCCACAATCATCTCCTCAATCTGCTCCTAGATTCTCTCAATCATCCTATGTGGCTCTCCACCACCTAACTGTGCTTGTGGGCACCTAACTGTGCCTCTAGCACTCACACATAGAAACATAAGGTGTGCCTGAGGCATACACCTTGAGATATCCCAACAAACCCCCCCTCAAGGAAATGCCTCAGGCTATGTCAAGGATACATCTAGTCTCATAGTTTCTCATGCCATCTCATGGTGGTCAAGGATAAATCTATGGTTAGGTTCTCATGCTAGCAAGGGTTCCCTTGGGTGTAAGGTAAACAAAAGGGATACAAAAAGACCTTCCAATGGTTATCTCCCCTGCATGTACATGCACACAATGTGTGCAAGAGGTACCATGGAACAAAACATACACATGGCCTACATCATAAGGTGACCAGAGGTGTTTACAAAACACACGAAACACAATAGTTTATTTTCATTCATTTTGGAGGACTATCCAGGCTGAGTACCTTGACATAAAAAGAGAGATCTGGAGCATACATAGAGATGTGTTTAAAATGCATAATCTTCAAAGGATGCCTCATCTTGTGGAGGCTCATTAACTGTAAGTAGATTTGCATTTTCTGTCTTTGCTTTGGCTCTGCAAAACTTCTCATTATGGTTGTTCTTGCCACAGTGCTTGCATGGATTAATTTTGAAGCAGTCCTTTGAAAGGTGATTTGTCTTTCCACAGTGATTGCAAGGGGTATACTTGCCCTTCTGGACTTTTACAGCATAAGCAGTGTCATTGCCTTTCCTGAGCTCCATATGCCTTTCTTCTTCTTGGAGAGCAGAGATAATACCTTCAAGATTAGGATTAGAAAGATTTTTCAAAGTGCTAACAATGTGATCATAATCTTCAGGCATACTCTTAAGTAACACTGCCATAGCATCATCTGGAGTAATAGGAGAATTGATAGAAGCTAATTGAGTCATAAGACTCCGCATATAGTTGACATGAGCTGCTAAAGTAGTACCACTAGCCATCTTCAATTCAAAGAAAGAGATTTTAAGTGATAGTTTAGAGATGTGAGAGCTAGCACCAAAAATCATGTCAAGCTTTTGCCAAGCTTCCGAAGGAGACTCCAAGTCAGAGATATGGTGAATATAATCATCTCCTAAAGCAAGAGCAATGATACTGTATGCTTTTTCTTCTCTAGCTGGATCCCTTGCCAGTCGTGTCGGAGTTGAGGATTCTCCAGCATTGGAGGCCGTAGAAGAAGTGGTAGGAGTCGGTTTGACAAGTCCCCATAAGTTCTCCCTCATCAATGCAAATTTCACCTTCATCTGCCATGTGTGGAAGCCCTTTCCATTGAACTTCTCGAGATTAAATAGGGTAGCCATGAGAGGGTCTAACCCAGATATTGGGCAGTGTCTATCTCTCTTACAAGGAAAAAAATAACTGAAAGACTTCTAAAATATGAGCACTTGATGTAGCAAAGACTAGTGACCAATATTCAAACAATGATGCTTCTTCTTACATGCTTCATAGAAGTGGGTGAAATAAATACTTTCCAATCAAAACCAGGTCTAGTAATTCAAAACAAAACTGAAGCCACACTTGTACTAAAGTTATTGAAAGCTTCAAAAAAACCAGAAATGCTAGAGTAGCATTTTATGTAGCATCATCTTCAAAAACTTGTCCAAAACTGTCAAAATTGAAAAGCTGAACTTGGAGGGCTTGTAGCTCACTCTTCAAAGCAAGGAAAAGAGGGCTTTCTGAAGCAAAAGAAAGCTCATATACCAGAGAGGGTCTAGCACAGAGGTTGGACGAAGTGGTGCGCACTTTTGCCCGGGAGAGTTGCTAGAGTTTGAAACTGAGTTTTGACGATTTCTCCCTCGTTACTGAACCAAATGACCTGAAAAATGGCTCAAAATCTTCGTCTTAAGGTCGCCCATCTATTCCTAAGAGGGCTCAGGCAATGGCGGAGCAGGCAGGGAGTATTGAGCAACAGAAGAAATTCACTCTTTGGAGAATGACAGCCACCACAGACGTTTTTTCTTCAATTGCTTGCAGGTGGAAGTTTGCCCATACTAGAGGAGTTTCCAGCTCAAAGGGTTTGGGCAATGGTCGTTTGTAGGTGGAGAACCAAGCTCTCAAAGATTTTGGAAGAAAGAGGAAAATGGAGAAGAAGAAGATGAAGAAGAAGAAGATGATGTGACAGAAATGGGCTCAAGGGGGATCAAAGGGCTCTGATACCATGTTGGAAAGCTGAAAGGAAAGCAAAGAGTGGACACAAACTCAGAATACTTGCATTACTTGCTTGTAGAATGAAGAAGAGTGAGGTCCTTAAGTAGGCACCTCATACATGCTCACTGACATCACTGATGACCTCAGAGCTCCACAATCATCTCCTCAATCTGCTCCTAGATTCTCTCAATCATCCTATGTGGCTCTCCACCACCTAACTGTGCTTGTGGGCACCTAACTGTGCCTCTAGCACTCACACATAGAAACATAAGGTGTGCCTGAGGCATACACCTTGAGATATCCCAACAATCCTAAACTCACATGTGCATTGGCACTTTTGCCATTATCCTACTGCAGCCAATAAAATTAGTGGAATGTCAATCTATAGGTTCAATTTGTCTAGATTACCACTAGCGGAGAATGGCAGTGATGCCAATCTCATGCTGGCAACTACATAATGACATTGAGATCATCCAACTCACTTGTGGAATAGATTAGGACACCACTCTCCTATGATCACTGCAATACCCCTCCTAGAATAGTAGGGTAAACATTTGTACAAGTGGAGAATGGCAGTGGTGCCAATCTCTTATTAGACCCTAAGAAATGTCATTGAGAAGCCTAAACTCACATGTGCATTCTTCTATGTAGTGATCACTGTCTCCGCTGTGTAGAGATCATATGGACTTGTGTCAATCTCTGTGGAGAATGCCACAAGTGGAGAATGGCAGTGGTGCCAATCTCATACCATGACCTGAAAATATGCATAAGGAATCCTAAACTCACATGTGCATTGGCACTTTTGCCATTATCCTTCTGCAGCCAATAAAATTAGTGGAATGTCAATCTATAGGTTTAGTTTGTCTAGATTACCACTAGCGGAGAATGGCAGTGTGACATGAAGTTGGGGGTAATAAACTTCACGCACCTCTTCACTTCCTGCAACATTCGAACTGACTGCCAAAGATACTTATCATTGAGAATGAGACATTAGAAAGAAGCTTTTATGCCAAGATACCACACCATACTTTCCTCCCTTAGATGAGAATGAAGATGGTAACATCCCAAGTGATGTTGTAGTCAAGCATAGGGAGAAGGAAAAGATCAGCAGAGGCCATAATCTCAGCGAGCCGGTCTGCACCAAAGAGAAGAGCGATACGTTGTTGAAAGAAGATCTTGCGGCTCAACATGACATTAATTGATATATATCGAGGAGTTTGAAGGGGCTGATTAGGTCGGATGGGTAGATTCCGATGAAACATTGCACCTCCTTCATAGACACCTTTATACTTAGCTCAAAACACTCTACAAATTGTCATTAGACATAGAGGCCCATAACTTTCAGTAGAGACATGATATCAAAGATTCAAGTACACAAAGAGATGCGCCTTGAGATGGGCTTCGCGCTGATATAAGTTTCATTGAAAACAGACAGACGGTTGAAGAGATATGGACAGTTTACTGGAAGGGGGTAAAAACTGTCATGAAAACAGACTATTAAACACAGAGACTCATAACTTTTTGCAGCAGTATCTGATTCAAGATCTGATTATATAGGAACATGCGCCTTGAAGAGAGCTTGGCGCTGATATAAATTTCATTACAATCGGACTACCGAGCAGAAAGTTATGAGCAAAACACTAACAGGGGTCAAACTGTCATGAAAACTACCCTCCACCCAGGCTAATTTCGCCTGAGCAGGATGCTCCTTCAAGACTCCACCTTCATCAACGATCCACCCCTCATAGATTTTGCCTAGAAGAGGGGAAGAAGTTTGCATAGTGGCTCGGGAAACAAATGGACCATGTGTGCACAATGAGCAGCCGAATAGAAAGAACTTTTAAGGCTTTGAAAGAAAGAAAAGGGAAGAGACACTCAAGGGAGAGAGAACCTAAAGTGACCTTCATTACAAATAGAGTGAGAATCCACCTCAACACTACAAACACAAGGGAGAAGAAGAGGTTTCATACATACAAGAGGGAGCGGAAGCTCCAAGACTACTCATAGAGAGAGAATAAACTAGAGAGAGAAGGACTCAAGAGTCTACATAAGAGAATATCTACAAGAGGAAGAGAAGGCTCATGGAAGAGGCTTGGGGAGACTAGAACTACAGCAACATAAGGCCCAATGGTGGAAGAGATTTTGCTGAACAAGGGAGAGGAGGGCTCCTTTTATAGAGATTTTGTTACCCTCCTTCACCCATTTACAATTGTTGCCTGTAGATTCCTTTCCCCATCAATCACATAAGCACGTATGTCACCATCCATGTCCTTTTTGGCTACTCTTGCCATGTGTCCCATCAAAAGATGCTCAAGACTCTTAAAATATTGAGAAAGTCAAGAGTCTACTCACATGGAGCCCATAGGGACCCTCTCTTTTCCACATGTCCACATCCTCCTTATTCCACATAGGAGTTCTAGAAGGATTCCTCTTGACTTCACACTCCTCCACATGCCTTCCACACGCTTGGCATGTGGCCTCTCTTATATTATTGGAACACATGGACATGAGCCCACCTCTTTATATGACTCA
This sequence comes from Dipteris shenzhenensis, assembly GCF_047967505.1. Classification (NCBI taxonomy): domain Eukaryota; kingdom Viridiplantae; phylum Streptophyta; class Polypodiopsida; order Gleicheniales; family Dipteridaceae; genus Dipteris; species Dipteris shenzhenensis. The sequence continues at coordinate 2,275,475 of NC_141625.1, forward strand.
CTCTTTTTATCTTAAAAAACTCATAATATCCCATACACAAATAACTCTCACCCCATACCAAGGTATTTATAATTCATACCTATGGTATTTACAATGAGCCATTCCACTCATCCTCTCAATCCCATACAATATCATAGAAAATAGAAATAAGTGAGAGCCGCTAGGCTATCACTTGATACTCAAACCCTTATCAAACATAGAGAAAAACAATATCAATGCCAAGTTAAAAATATCAATTTTTGGCATCACAGCAGTGATGCCAATCTCATGCTTGCAACTACATAATGACATTGAGATCATCAAACTCACCTGTGGAATGGAATAGGACACCACTCTCCTATGATGACTGGAATACCCCCCTAGAATAGTAGGGTAAACATTTGTACAAGTGGAGATTGGCAGTGGTGCCAATCTCTTATTAGGCCCTAAGAAATGGCATTGAGAAGCCTAAACTCACATGTGCAAAGATCATATGGAATTGTGTCAATCTCTGTGGAGAATGGCAGTGGTGCCAATCTCATACCATGACATGAAAACATGCACAAGGAATCCTAAACTCACATGTGCATTCTTCTATGTAGTGATCACTGTCTCCACTGTGTAGAGATCATATGGAATTGTGTCAATCTCTGAGATCATAAAACTCACATGTGGATTGGAATCGGACACCACTCTCCTATGATCACTGGAATACCCCTCCTAGAATAGAAGGGTAAACATTTGTACAAGTGGAGAATGGTAGTAGTGCCAATCTCATACCATGACCTGAAAACATTCACAAGGAATCCTAAACTCACATGTGCATTGGCACTTTTGCCATTACCCTACTGCAACCAATAAAATTAGTGGAATGTCAATCTATAGGTTCAATTTGTCTAGATTACCAGTAGCGGAGAATGGTAGTAATGCCAATCTCATGCTAGCAACTACATAATGACACTGAGATCATCAAACTCACATGTGGAATGGAATAGGACACCACTCTCCTATGATCACTAGAATACCCCTCCTAGAATAGTAGGGTAAACATTTGTACAAGTGGAGAATGGAAGTGGTGCCAATCTCTTATTAGGCCCTAAGAAATGTCATTGAGAACCCTAAACTCGCATGTGCATTCTTCTATGTAGTGATCACTGTCTCCGCTGTGTAGAGATCATATGGAATTGTGTCAATCTCTGTGGAGAATGCCACCAGTGGAGAATGGCAGTGGTGCCAATCTCATACCATGACCTAAAAACATGCACAAGGAATCCTAAACTCACATGTGCATTGGCACTTTTGCCATTATCCTACTGCAGCCAATAAAATTAGTGGAATGTCAATCTATAGGTTCAGTTTGTCTAGACTACCACTAGCGGAGAATGGCAGTGATGCCAATCTCATGCTGGCAACTACATAATGACACTAAGATCATGAAACGCACATGTGGAATGGAATAGGACACCACTCTCCTATGATCACTAGAATACCCCCCTAGAATAGTAGGGTAAACATTTGTACAAGTGGAGAATGGCAGTGGTGCCAATCTCTTATTAGGCCCTAAGAAATGGCATTGAGAAGCCTAAACTCACATGTGCAGAGATCATATGGAATTGTGTCAATCTCTATGGAGAATGCCACCATTGGAGAATGGCAGTGGTGCCAATCTCATACCATGACCTGAAAACATGCACAAGGAATCCTAAACTCACATGTGCATTCTTCTATGTAGTGATCACTGTCTCCGCTGTGTAGAGATCATATGGAATTGTGTCAATCTCTGAGATCATAAAACTCACATGTGTATTGGAATCGGACACCACTCTCCTATGATCACTGGAATACCCCTCCTAGAATAGTAGGGTAAACATTTGTACAAGTGGAGAATGGCAGTGGTGCCAATCTCATACCATGACCTGAAAACATACACAAGGAATCCTAAACTCACATGTGCATTCGCACTTCTACCATTATCCTACTGCAACCAATAAAATTAGTGGAATGTCAATCTATAGGTTCAATTTGTCTAGATTACCACTAGCGGAGAATGGCAGTGATGCCAATCTCATGCTGGCAACTACATAATGACATTGAGATCATCAAACTCACATGTGGAATGGAATAAGACACAACCTATGATCACTGGAATACCCCTCCTAGAATAGTAGGGTAAACATTTGTACAAGTGGAGAATGGCAGTGGTGCCAATCTCTTATTAGGCCCTAAGAAATGTCACCGAGAAGCCTAAACTCACATGTGCGTTCTTCTATGTAGTGATCACTGTCTCCGCTATGTAGAGATCATATGGAATTGTGTCAATCTTAGTGGAGAATGCCACCAGTGGAGAATGGCAGTGGTGCCAATCTCATACCATGACCTAAAAACATGCACAAGGAATCCTAAACTCACATGTGCATTGGCACTTTTGCCATTATCCTACTGCAGCCAATAAAATTAGTGGAATGTCAATCTATAGGTTCAATTTGTCTAGATTACCACTAGCGGAGAATGGCAGTGATGCCAATCTCATGCTGGCAACTACATAATGACACTGAGATCATGAAACTCACATGTGGAATGGAATAGGACACCACTCTCCTATGATCACTGGAATACCCCTCCTAGAATAGTAGGGTAAACATTTGTACAAGTGGAGAATGGCAGTGGTGCCAATCTCTTATTAGGCCCTAAGAAATGGCATTGAGAAGCCTAAACTCACATGTGCAGAGATCATATGGATTTGTGTCAATCTCTGTAGAGAATGGCAGTGGTGCCAATCTTATACCATGACCTGAAAACATGCACAAGGAATGCTAAACTCACATGCGCATTCTTCTATGTAGTGATCACTATCTTTGCTGTGTAGAGATCATATGGAATCCTAAACTCACATTTGGAAATTGGCATCGGACACCACTCTCCTATGATCCTAGAATAGTAGGGTAAACATTTGTACAAGTGGAGAATGGCAGTGGTGCCAATCTCTTATTGGGCCCTAATAAATGGCATTGAGAAGCCTAAACTCACATGTGCATTCTTCTAGGGAGTGATCACTGTCTCCGCTGTGCAGAGATCATATGGATTTGTGTCAATCTCTATGGAGAATGCCACCAGTGGAGAATGGCAGTGGTGCCAATATCATACCATGACCTAAAAACATGCACAAGGAATCCTAAACTCACATGTGCATTGGCACTTTTGCCATTATCCTACTGCAGCCAATAAAATTAGTGGAATGTCAATCTATAGGTTCAGTTTGTCTAGATTATCACTAGCGGAGAATGGCAGTGATGCCAATCTCATGATGGCAACGACATAATGACACTGAGATCATCAAACTCACCTGTGGAATGGAATAGGACACCACTCTCCTATGATCACTGGAATACCCCCCTAGAATAGTAGGGTAAACATTTGTACAAGTGGAGAATGGCAGTGGTGCCAATCTCTTATTAGGCCCTAAGAAATGGCATTGAGAAGCCTAAACTCACATGTGCAGAGATCATATGAAATTGTGTCAATCTCTATGGGGAATGGCACCAGTGGAGAATGGCAGTGGTGCCAATCTCATACCATGACCTGAAAACATATAAAGGAATCCTAAACTCACATGTCAATTCTTCTATGTAGTGATCACTTTCTCCGCTGTGTAGAGATCATATGGAATTGTGTCAATCTCTGAGATCATATGGAATTGTGTCAAGGAATCCTAAACTCACATGTGCATTGGCACTTTTGCCATTATCCTACTGCCTCCCTACTGCAGCCAATAAAATTAGTGGAATGTTAATCTATAGGTTCAGTTTGGCTAGATTACCACTAGCGGAGAATGGCAGTGATGCTAATCTCATGCTGGCAACTACATAATGACACTGAGATCATCAAACTCACATGTGGAATGGAATAGGACACCACTCTCCTATGATCACTGGAATACCCCTCCTAGAATAGTAGGGTAAACATTTGTACAACTGGAGAATGGTAGTGGTGCCAATCTCTTATTAGGCCCTAAGAAATGGCATTGAGAAGCCTAAACTCACATGTGCATTCTTCTATGTAGTGATCACTGTCTCCACTGTGCAGAGATCATATGGAATTGTGTCAATGTCTATGGAGAATGCCACCAGTGGAGAATGGCAGTGGTGCCAATCTCATACCATGACCTGAAAACATGCACAAGGAATCCTAAACTCACATGTGCATTAGCACTTTTGCCATTATCCTACTGCAGCCAATAAAATTAGTGGAATGTCAATCTATAGGTTCAGTTTGTCTAGATTACCACTAGCGGAGAATGGCAGTGATGCCAATCTCATGTTGGCAACTACATAATGACACTGAGATCATGAAACTCACATGTGGAATGGAATAGCACACCACTCTCCTATGATCACTGGAATACCCCTCCTAGAATAGTAGGGTAAACATCTGTACAAGTGGAGAATGGTAGTGGTGCCAATCTCTTATTAGGCCCTAAGAAATGGCATTGAGAAGCCTAAACTCACATGTGTAGAGATCATATGGATTTGTGTCAATCTCTATGGAGAATGCCACCAGTGGAGAATGGCAGTGGTGCCAATCTCATACCATGACCTGAAAACATGCACAAGGAATGCTAAACTCACATGTGCATTCTTCTATGTAGTGTTCACTGTATCCGCTGTGTAGAGATCATATGGAATTGTGTCAATCTATGTGGAGAATGCCACCAATGGAGAATGGCAGTGGTGCCAATCTCATACCATGACCTGAAAACATGCACAAGGAATCCTAAAGTCACATGTGCATTCTTCTATGTAGTGATCACTGTCTCCGCTGTGTAGAGATCACATGGAATCGTGTCAGTCTCTTATTAGGCCCTGGAAGGCTAAACTCACATGTGCAAAGATCATATGGATTTGTGTCAATCTCTGTGGAGGAGAATGGCAGTGGTGCCAATCTCATACCATGACCTGAAAACATGCATAAGGAATCCTAAACTCAAATGTGCATTCTTCTATGTAGTGATCACTATCTCCACTGTGTAGAGATCATATGGAATTGTGTCAATCTCTGTGTAGAATGCCACCAGTGGAGAATGGTAGTGGTGCCATGTGATGAATCGAACTTCTGCCATTCTCCTTAACATCATGGAGGATGGCACCAGTGGCATTATCCTCAAACTCTCACGGAGGATGGCACTTGTGCCATTCTGAACAAACTCACAATCCATGTGTTCAATGGCATTTGTGACACTCTTCTAACATCATATTATGTTGGAGAATGGCACGAATACCATTCTTTATTATAACCATCTTAACTTTGATATTGTGTATATTTGCTTACTGTGTTGGTGTAGTTTTTCATAATGCATATATAAGTTGCTTCGTCTTGGTTATTTTGTTAATAGAAGTTGTATTGTGGTTGTAATATTTCCTACTACAGTTATGATTTTCTATTATACATTTCATTGTGTCCTTGGTTCTTTTGTTAACAGAACATTGCAAGAATGGCTAGCAAGGGAAAGAGAAAGGTTCGAGAGGTGTCAGTTTATGATGGAGTTAGTTCTGGAAGAGGATGGTTTTTGGATATATACAATAACGAACTCCAAAAACTCCATAAAGTGCATTGTTTTGTGAACATCCAAGGAACAACTTTTGAAGATGTTGGACAAGTTAAAGAGATGGAGGATACCGAGAAAGACAACGTTCCTTGTCTCAAAATTCATACATTGGGAGGCAATGTGGTATCAATTGGATCCTGCTTGTTTTGATCATGCGAGGATGAATGCTACTGGGGAGGACACGATGATATCTAGGGGTTGGATTAATGAGCCAAAAAATTATACCAATCAACAGATACTAGAAAGTTTTGATTTAATAACAAAAGGGATAAAGCAAGATATAAAAAATAGTAGAAAAGTTTCGAAAAGAACCAAGAAAAGTGATGTTGAGGGATCAAGCTCTCAAGTGTCTCAGAACACATTGAAAGAGAAGGCTAGAGAGACCGGTGAGGAGGAAACAACAGGTGAGAAGGAAATAAGGTCAGATGGAAAAATAAGCATTGGGGATAAACTGGAGGCTAAAGACAAAGAGACAACTTTAGGAGGAATACAGGGAGGTATGGGAATAGTCACTGATGGAACTGGAAGTGGAGGTGATGCAACGGGGAGAAACATATAACAGTTAATGGTGAGAAATCATCTGAAGCAACTATCATCCTATATAAGAAAATCCAGCCAGATGTTGACTTTAAGGCACTACAAAAGAAATTGGAAAGGAAGGACACAAGTATGACAGGATTGATGGAGTACGTAGAGTACTTCCCATTTGGTTTGGAGTTTGAGGTGTTGATCCCAGTGATGAATTGCTTTAGAGCACCAAGCCAATATGTGTACAGGACATTGACCCTCAGCTATGTCAGTGACTTGGTCAAGAGTTTTGCAATGAATGCACGACCTCCTGCAACATGTGCATATCTTATGCCTTACCACACAGGCACAAATACTTCGATGTGCAAGGAAGAGATAAAGGTGGAAAAGTTAAAGGAGTATAATTATTGGATTCTCGCAGGGCAGCATTCGATTTATGCTGCAAGGATGTTTATAACTAAAGCACATGGAGAAGCCTTCAATCAATGAAAAGGTTTCTATACATGGAGGAAGGCGAGAATTGTTGTCAGGGCACCAGTTGAAGTAAGTTGTAAGATATCATCAATGGCCAACATGGAGGCACAGACTGTTTTGAAAAATCAACCATATATCGATATCTTACAACACCTAAGGGCACAGTGGATTGCATTCGGACGACCAAAGAAACCAGCCCAAGGCCTTGTCAAAGGGCATAAAGATCGACAAAGTTGGGATGTGAGTAATAAACTTTGTTTTGTATGCATTTTTTATTTCAAGAATGTTTATGGCTTTGTAAAAGAAATGATAGTAGTGTCAATTCCCTGATGTGAGAATGGCACTAGTGCCATTCTTCTAGTTACCAAGTCATGCTTTTGACATGGTAATGGGAGAATCGCACTAGTGTCATTATTATCTCTATTACATGATTTGGATTAGAAGAATGTCTAAGATGATTTTGATTTTTTTAGATAGAATTTTGTAGGAGTTGCAAGCGTATCGATGGGCGCAAACTTTGCTACCAAGGACACACACATGGTCACATACGATGATGACATCTACGAACAATGGATTAGGATTTTAACATTGGTGAAGTAGGGTGATCTTGAGGGTCGAAATCCCACAATAACATATATGAGGTGTTTGCTAGGATTGGAAGACGAAGATGTAAGTGCACTTCAAGCAGAGATTGAGTCTAAAGAAATAGTCTTGGTCAAGTCAAGCAAAGACAAGGACTCCATTGAAATGTCTCAATGGGCAATGGAGATTAAGCATGATAGAGCCCTGAAAGAAGCGCTCATCAAGGAGTTCAACTCACGTCACCCTTCGCCCCAACATCAAACATGGGATGCCCTTGCAACTTACTTCAAAATTGATTCAATTGTTTATCAGAGCTTCAAGGGTTCATGTGAGTCATGGGTCAAAGAGAAGCTACAAGTTGGCAAGTCCACACCTGATTTCCCAAAAGCCGCATCAATCTATGTTGATTGGGTGATTAGTTCAATAGAGGGTAACAAGTCTACATCGCAGTCTTGTTTTCCTTGGACAATTATTCAAGTGAACATGGAGATGGAGAGGGAGAGCTTTCTAACACGTCACTCCAAGGGACAACTTCCAATCAGCTTGTGTGTGCTTGACACCTCAGAGGGATCTACCAAAGGCATGTGTTGGGATAAGGATGCCTTCAAGAAGTTGCTCTGTGGCTTGATGGAAACTATTGCCACTCCGTCACAGTATGTATTGCTATCATTTATGACTGATAGAGATGGTAAATCTCAAGGAAGCAATGATAGAGGCTCGATTTTGGCATAGAAGGTTTGTGGGTGTTATCCATGAATCGGATAGTGCACAAAAGGGTTTGTCTGAGACCTTCTGTTTTTTGTCATTTTTCAGCTCACATGATGGGTTTGATGGATTTGAGCACATGTTAGAAAACACAAAGCCATACACAATAATTGAGGACAATATTCTTTATTCTGATGAGGACGATGAGTATGAAAAAGAGGCAGTTGTGAAGCATGGCATCATCAAGGAGTGCATCTGGTGCTATTGTAGTAGGGAACATGAAGTTGTTGTTGACACCTTTACTAATGGATGTGTGGCATTACAAGCATTGTCAAGCAAAAGAAAAGTGATCTGACTGGTGAAGACATCCCAACAGGCGAAGAGGTCGAGGCTATGTGTGTGGCACATGCATCAAATAATCCCCATATTAAGATTTGGTCTAGCATTGAGAGGCCTCTTGAGACACATAGAGCTGATTCACCTATCGATGAAGGAATTAAAGAGGGTGAGAATCACATTGAAGACTTGCGACCTTTAACTGAAGCAGATCTTGAAGCTATCGCAAAGATTACATTGGAAGATTTGGAGCAAGGTCTTTAGCTACTCATTTATGCCTTGTGTATTTAGTTTCAAAATAATATGACTTTTATGGATTTTCTCGATTGCACATACTCTCATTATATTAAAGAGATTAAACATTAGGTATGATAAAATTGTGTGACATAATGACATGGGGAATGGTACTAGTGTCATTCTCCCTATGTCGGGTTATACGTAAGCATGGATGATTTTTTCAAGTTACTTTCGTTAAGAAGCTAAAATTTTATATTGGCATCGAAAGTTTATATGTCCTAATAAAAATAAATTTTTGAAACATTCGCCATGATTTGAAACTTTTATGAAAAAAAATTTAAACTTTCGCTAGGATTTGCATTTTTTCCTTCAAAATTCAAAAGAAAATATATAAACAAGTACTACATTCTATTAATATTGTGAAACTAAAATTTTTATCTTGAAAACTTTCGCCAAGATTTTATATTAATATATAAGCATAGCTTCGATAAAAACATCCCTGTACGTAAGAGGTACTATTAACATTTTATGTGACCTCATATGGAGAATGGCACTAGTGCCATTCTCTCTTTGTGGTTATGTAGAAATGGTAATACTGTTATGTTCCTTTCTTGAATCTATGTTAGTTGAAAGCATTACAGAGATTAAAAATTGTATAGTATTAACTATGCTACCAAAGTTTTGATTTGGGTGCTTTTTACAAATCTATTGGACCAAAGTAATACAGTATCTATGCTTTCAGATCATGCATTGTACATTTCTTTTGGGACATGGGAGGAGGCACTAGTAGTATTCTCTCCTCCCAATGAGGGTATAGAGAAAGGCACTAGTGGCATTCTCCATAACCTTATATGTAAAATGGCACTAGCACCACCTCAAGAGAAGAATGGCACTATTTCCATTCTCTCTATGAGTTCAGAGAGAAAGGTTGCACTATTTGCATTCTCAATTGACCTTTAGAGAGATTGGCACTTTTGCCATTCCCCAAAAAGACAATGGAATCAGTGAACGACGATGGATAATGTTCATACTTTATTGGCATTTATTAGTTTCATATGCTTTTGTGCTTCGACATTGTTGAATACACTCTAAAGAATCAAAATATTTCTATATTCCTCAACTTCCACAGGGACCAATGATGCATGGAAGGATATGGATACATCAAATGTAGAGGACAACATACCACCCAAAATGGGGACTATCAATTACGCGATGGATACAGAAGGTATAGAAGAAAACATAACCCCAAAAATGGAGAAAATTGCAAGGAATATCACGAATCCTATACTTTTAGAAGAGAACATGGATGAACGTACTATCTCAACATTGGGGACAAAACTAGATAATCTTATTGTTGTTGCAAACATGTATGAAATCATAGCACCTGACAATTTGGATGAGTCAGGAGCTAGCAACTTCAAGGAGAATTTGGATCTATATCCACATACAATTTCTTTGGATATGCCACGATCAACAATCATATTAGACTTGAATGGCCTGTTATTAAGTCGTTGCCTATTCAAGTCTCCAATACATCCGTGTAATATGCATGGCAAAAATAGTTATATGGTTGTTCGTCCTGGGTGCATAGAATTTCTTAAAGTCTTGCTACACAGATTTAATGTAGGTATCTGGTCAACTGCGACGGAGTATAACGTACTTGATATGGTAGGAAAGCTGCAAAATTATGCAAATGAGAGCCTCCCTTTCTTTGTTATATGGTCTCAGCAAGGATGCTACACTTACAGTAAGACGAGGATAAATAGGCCTGACAAGGTTGGTGTTGAGGCAATGTTCAAACCCTTAGCAAAAATCTCAAAGGCATTTGGATGTGATGCTAGAAGGACAATCCTTGTGGATGACTCCCCATACAAGGCTTGCATAAGCCCTCCATCAAATTGCATATTTCCTTCAACGTTTGATGTACAAGACAAGGATGATAATATTCTACTGAGAGAGTTGATGCTGTACTTACTACAACTCGATGAGACTAAAGATGTGCACAGCATGATTGAGACAAATCGGTATGGACAATTACCTGTGATGGAGGGGCATAAGGATTTCAACCTTGTCTAGAAAGTAATTGATGAATGGAGGGAGGAAATGACAAAATATGAAGAGGGGAGAGGAGAAGAGTGGAGATGAGGAGAGAGGGCACAGCTAGAGAGCACACCACAAATGACTAACTGTACACTAGAATTAGTTGAAAAAATAGAATATATACAAACCCTTTTAGGGTTAGGGTTAGGGGATCTAACCCTTTCCTTTATAGCACTCTATAAGGTTAGTGCTATGCACATATGATCACGTGATGGTGCTATGCACACATGATCACATGATGTTGAGCGTGAACTCTCAACACCTTCCCTCAAGATCAACATCATGAAGTAGGCCTTCCCTCAAGATGATGATTCTGGGGAATCGAAGAAGGACTGAGCATTACATTCCATCACACCCCTTTAATGGGAATGTCCTTCCTCTGCATCAAACCAAGAGCTAGTCGGTGTTTCTCGAATAGCTCTTTACCGAGTGGTTTGGTAAAGATGTCTGCAACATTTTCTTTGCTATCACAATGCTGCAGTGTGATGTCACCAAGTAACACTCTTTCTCTGATGAAGTGCTCTCTGACATCAATGTGCTTTGTCCTGGAGTGATATACTGGATTTTTGGCCAATGCTTGAGCCGATTGATTATCACAGTATATTGTTGTTGGCTTTGACTCATCAAAGTAATCTGTTTCTGACAACAGTCTTCTGAGCCATATAGCCTCACATGCACCTGTAGTGAGTGCCCTATATTCTGCTTCAGTCGAAGACAAAGAAACAGTTGGCTGTTTGTTTGACAACCATGATATAGCACCTTGACCAAGGAAAAATGCATATCCCTGTGTCGATCTCCTGGTCTCATGATCTCCGGCATAGTCACTGTCACAGTATCCATGCAGTCGTGGATGACTTCCTCTGTATTCTATCCCAAACTGTCTTGTACCTCTGATGTATCTCAAGACTCTTTTGGCTGCATTCCAGTGAGACTGTTTTGGACTCGGGGGGGTCACTATGTATAAACCCTCTATACCACGTGCGTTCAAGGCCTATTTCTAAAATCCCTTATCTGTAAAATTTTCATTAATAAAATGTACCCCTTTTCTATACAAATCTGTAAATTTTTCCCAAAACTAATTTAAATAGTCCCTTATGTATATTTATTTTTGTAAATTTTAGAAATAAAAAATATCCTTCTATTAAACTCACGTGATAGGGATACATATGATGAGTGACCCCCCCGAGGTTTTGGATTTGCCATAAACTGTGCTAGTGAGCTTACTGCATAACAAATATCTGGCCGTGTGATTGTCAGATATATAAGAGATCCAATGAGTTGCCTGTAGTATCTGTCATTGACTGTAGGCTTTTCTGAATCTTTAGTAAGTTTCAAACTCTGTTCCATGGGAGTGGCTGCAATCTTGCAATCTGCCATATGAAACTTCTTCAGGAGACTGTCAACATATTTGAGCTGACTCATGAATGTGCTATCTGAATCTCTCCAGAACTCAATTCCAAGACAATAGTGCATAAGTCCAAGATCTTTCATGTCGAACTCTGTAGATAAGTCTTGTTTTAGTTTTTTGATGAAGCTATCCTTGCTTCCTGTCACAATCAGATCATCTACGTACAAACGTGCAATAGTAATGTCGTCCCCTTGAACTTTGTAGTAGAGAGTATGATCTGCATTGGACTTCATGTATCCCAGATCAGCAAAATACTTATCAATTCTGCTGTACCAACTTTTGGGTGCTTGCTTTAAGCCATAGAGACTTTTCTTGAGATGGCAAACCTTGTTCTCCTTTCCTGGTTCAACATAACCGGCTGGTTGTTGCATGTAGACTTCCTCGTCTAGATAATCATTGAGAAATGCATTCTTGACATCGAGCTGATACACATTCCATTTACTGAGTGTCGCTAGTGATATCAAGAACCGTATGGAATCCATCTTTGCTACTGGAGCATAAGTCTCATCATAATCTTGGCCATATTGTTGTGCAAATCCTTTTGCAACTAATCTGGCTTTGTATCTCTGAATACTGCGATCTGGATTGTACTTCACTTTGTATACCCATTTGTTGGCTATGGCCTTCTTTCCTGGTGGAAGGTCGCATAATTCCCAAGTGTTATTTTTATACAAAGCATCCATTTCTTCATTCATAGCAGTTTGCCATTCTGGCTTGTCTACTGCGTCTTCGAAGTACACTGGCTCTTCTGTAGCCATGATGGTAGTCATAAGAGCATAGTTGGTGGTTTCCACCTGAATTGCTTTTCCTTTCTGAGCATATGTCAATCTGGCTGGTGGTCTGCTTTCCCTAGTAGACCGTCTGAGCTGCTGTGGCACTGCTTGGGGTGTTGCTGGCAATTCTTGCTCTTCTTCATCAACCTGTTCTATAGATGACTGTGAAGTCGATGCTTCTATCTCCTGTGTAGGTGAGGTTTTCTATTCTGATTCCTCATCGAAGATTACATCTCTGGAGATAATGACTTTGCGGTTGATGGGATCATACAATTTGTATGCTTTGCTTTCTTCACTGTAGCCAACCATGATGCATTTGCGTGCCTTCGCATCCAATTTCCTGCGATGATCATCATGTATGTGGGCATATGCTATGCAACCAAATATGCGGAGATGCCCAATGCATGGCTTGTGTCCAGTGAATGCTTCATAAGGAGTCATACCTTGTATCGGTTCGGTAGGAAGCCGATTAAGCAAGTAGTTAGCTGTAGCTATTGCTTCTGCCCAATACTGATTTGGAAGATGCTTTTCACTAAGCATTGCTCTAGCACTGTCTGCTAAAGTCCCATTCTTCCTTTCAGCTCTTGCATTTTGCTGAGGAGTATCTGCACATGTGAATTGTCTTTGAATGCCGTGATTTTTGCAAAAATTCATGAATGCTGAAGACATGTATTCACCTCCTCTGTCTGATCTCATGACCTTGATCTTTCTGCCTGTCTGGTTTTCTACCATGGCTTTGAATTCTTGAAATATGGCAAACACTTCAGATTTCTCTTTCAGAAAGTAGACCCAACAATATCTGTTGTAGTCGTCGATGAAGGTCAAGTAATAAAGTGAACCATTGATGCTGCGGGTTTGGGCATAACCCCATACATCTGTATGAATCAAATCAAGAATACCTCGTGCACGAGAGGTACTTCTGACAAAGTTGGTTCGCTTTTGTTTGCCGAAGCAGCATGCTTCACAAACCTTTCCAAGAAACTGTAGCTTCGGAATCCCAATTGCCAAATTCTGATTCCTGAGATCTAACAAGTACTTGAAGTTGACATGACCATATCTCTTGTGCCATTTTGCAGATAGTGGCATCTGTTGCATTTGAGCTGACATGGCATGCTTATCTGGTACTGTAGCTAGCATCCTGTATAAGCGTCCTTCCTTGACACCTTTTGCTACTAGCTGACCCCTTTTGGATTTGTCTCTGATAGTGCATTCATCACCGTCGAAGATGACTTTGTAGTTGTGTTCCGTCATTTGACCTACTGACAAAAGGTTCTTGCTGAGCTTCGGAACATAGAGCACATCTTTGACTAATCCTTTTGTACCAGTGAAATTGTTCATAGGGATAACACCTGTCCCTTGAACCGGATTCGGCGTATTGTCTGCTGTGTAGATGACATTCTTTTGACCTTCTAATGGCTTCATTTCTGTGAACCATTCCTGGTGATTTGTCATATGAGATGATGCACCGCTGTCGATGTACCAAGGATCCTGTTCCTCTTGGTTGACTTGATAGCTGAAATCCTTTTGGGATTGAAATCAGTGTCTGGGTGCATTATATCAGTCTGATGCAATTCCTCACTTGCAAGAAACATATTTCCATGTTCATTTGCAAAATGACTGTGACTAGAATGTCCACCACGATGATTTCCTCTTCCTCGGGAATTCCCTCGATTACTGCTGGTGGATTGACCGCCTTGGTCGTACTGCTTCTTGCGGCAATCTCTTTCATAGTGTCCAAACTTGTGACGGTAGTTTCATTGAATGTTTGACACATTGGTGGATGCATTCCCTCGTCCTTGGAATCTTCCTCGGTTGGAATGATTTCCTCTTTGCTGATTCTGATGTTGCTGAGGATGATGCTGATGCTGATGCTGATTCTGATTCTAACTTTGATTTTGTTGATGATGACCACTTTTTTGATATGATCTACCTGTGTTTCTGCCTTTGCCTCTGCTTCCGTCTGAAGCTGTGAATGCCTGATCATTAGAATGACCTTTACGTGCTTGAATGGCCTGAGTCCTGAGTTCTTCACCAAGTAGAACTGACTGAAGTTCTTCCAGTGTTGGAATTTGCCGTTGGATGGCAATACTCTGGACTAGATTCTCATATCCTTCTCCTAGTCCATTCAGGATTACTTGAACCATTTCTGCGGGATTCATGGTCTCTCCTGCTGCTGCAAGTTGATTGTTGTAGTCTTTGATGCGGAGTACATAAGCATGACCGGTTTCATTGCTATTGCGGAAACTCTGGTTGATCTGGTTTCTCAGGGTGAGAATCCTGGATGTGTTCTTGGACTCGTAGAGAGCTGCGAACATATCCCATGCTTCTTTTGATGTCTTGACTGTGTTGAGCTGTCCTAGCATGACATCTTGCACATTCTGCTTAATCAGGTGATAGGCATACTTGTCTTTCTTATCCCATTCTGCTTGAGCTCGGGCAATGGCAGGATCTGCTACTGGTGCGGAAACTGTTTGTGTAGATGTAGATCCCGATGTAGATCCCGTTGCTGGTGCTGTGACAACAGATGGAGTAGAGCTACTGGTGGCTGGATCGGCCAATGGTCTAGGTATAGATCCATCGACATACTCCCATTTGTCCTGAAGCACAAGAATGGTCTCCATTCGGTATTTCCATGTACCGTAATTGGAGTTGTCTAACTTAGCAGATGCCTCCATATTGAGGTTGCTAGTCGACATGGTGCAAACAATGTACTCAAAAGTGTCCTGAAAAACTCTGTATGAATCAACTGCAAATACACTGAAGATGCCAAGTGAAATCTCTGTACCGTCGGTGAAGATCGAACTGCAGTATATAAGATCTGATCTGTGTTACAAGGCTTGTGGCAATGATGCCGGGAATAGCCAAGAGGCTTTACAAGGCTGAAAAATGATGTGCACGATGCCGTGAGATAGCCAAATAGGCTTTACAATGGTGGCATGTGTGTGTGAAATCAAGTGCTATCTGCCCACTGAATCAATCTGCAATGCCTCTGAACTCTGAAGTCTGCTCACTGAGCTGATGAACGTAAGGTTTCAGGTAATGTAATGATGTGAAATCGGATGTGAGCGTATGGACTGACTCCGAGTAGGTACTAGTCGGGATTTTCGGGCATGGCTTAGATTGGCAACTTGGGGAATTCAAAGCGTCCCCTCTATGGCAATCTAGTCTACTCTGATCTAGATATAAACCAACCGTCGATCGATGAAAGAGCAGCAAATAATTCCTTTTCTTTTGTTCTTTTTAAGTGCTGGGTCAGATGCGTCGATGGAGAGGCAAATGTGCATGAAGGAAGTGGTTTTGTCGGTGAGGCTCAAATGTGAGTGTAACTTGCGCCGAAATGTGCGCGTGATGTAACGAGCGCGTAGAGCATGAAAAACCGAGCGACTTTCCTTTTCGGAGCACCCTCAAATTCTTCCTGGATCAAGAGATACGACTTGATCTAGGTGGAGGGGCAAAAGGAGTGCAAATGGTGCTCAATGATGATGTGTCACTGTGAGTCACATGCAGTGATGATGTGGCACTGTGCTTAGCAAGAGGTGTGCCAGTGAAGCTTTGTGCTGAGGTGGCAGGAGTGTGCACATGCAGTGTGTGCACAGTGTGCCTGGCAAGGGACTATGCCTGCAAGGGTCAGTGCTGACTGGACTGCTGAGGTGGCAGTGCTGAGGTGGCACAGATGATGTCAGCAGGGTGACGTGGCAATGCTGACGTGGCACAGGTGATGTGGCTGATGACGTGTCACTAATGACATGGCAGGTGACATGGCTGATGATGTGTCACCAATGACATGGCTGGTGACGTGGCTGATGACGTGTCAGTGATGACGTGGCAGGTGATGTGGCAGTCGGTGGTGACATGGCAATTGGTGATGATGTGGCAGTGCTGACGTGGGATGACGTGGCAATGGTGATGTGGCAGCTGCTGACTAAGCTTACTAACCCAGGGTCAAATTGACTTCACCTGGTATCATCCTATCTGCCACGTGTCAAGACACTGACGAACCCTATCTGCTTGATAACCAGGGTTACGGTACCTGGGTTAACTTAACCAGATAAGGTGATGTGGCATTTTGATGACCAAACCTGCTGTTGTGTGGTGACCCTGAGGATAAGGCCTATGCCACGTGTCTAGCTGTAGGTCACCGGAATCTAGGAAAGATTTCAACGATGATGCTGATTCCGATGCTCTCTTCCGTCCGATTCATGCCGCTTTGTTGTGGTGCAGCTAGAGCTTTGGTCGAGGGCATCATTTGGATTGGATGCACTGTTGCGCTGCGGTGATGCTAGCTGCACTGGAGTCAGCAGAATTTGCTGATGGAGCTGCAGAGGCGTTAGTGCTCAATGGAGCACACAACAGCTAGAGCGTTGAGACCCGTCCGTCGGTGGGCTTGGAGCTCTTGCAGATTCGCTGGTGCTAGATCGTAGAGGAGCTGATATGAAGACTATTGCGTTGCTTACCTCCTGGAGGTTGCAGTGCTGGAGACCGCTCTTTGATGGAGGAAGCCGGGCGTGCGGGCTGCTAAGTCGTTGGAGATGGCGCGTTGAGGGAGCTGGTCGGCCGGCTTGGCTGTGAGAGCTATGGAGCCCATTGGCGTTACAGTAGTGTAGTCCCCAAAGCGCATGTCAATGAAGGTGCTGTTGTTCGATGAGCTACGCTAAGGATCTCTTGCCTATTGAAGCTTCAGCTTGTAGAAGCATCTGAAGTCTCAAAGGACTTCTAGGCTCTGAGTAGAATTCTCATTAGAGAACATCTCTCCCTCTCAAAGTAGGACAGGCTCCTCTCTTCTCCTAGAAAGCTCTCAATGGATGAATCTCTCTCAATGAAATCACTCTCTCTCAAAAAAACAAGGAATACTCTCTTTCTCAAGAAATGAAATCTTTCAAAGGAATGGACACTCAATGAACGGAAGTGGACGGAATTTCTTCCAAAATGAATAGAAATTTTCTCTCAACGGAAGTGAATGGAAGAATCTCACAATCACTCAAGAGAACTCTCAATCTCACAATCTCTCTCACACTCTCAAGAATCTCAATGTCTCAGCGGAAGACAAGGGAGCTCTGATACCATGACAAAATATGAAGAGGGGAGAGGAGAAGAGTGGAGATGAGGAGAGAGGGCACAGCTAGAGAGCACACCACAAATGACTAACTGTACACTAGAATTAGTTGAAAAAATAGAATATATACAAACCCTTTTAGGGTTAGGGTTAGGGGATCTAACCCTTTCCTTTATAGCACTCTATAAGGTTAGTGCTATGCACATATGATCACGTGATGGTGCTATGCACACATGATCACATGATGTTGAGCGTGAACTCTCAACAGGAAAATCATGAATGGTCAAGAATGGAATATAAAACAAGAAATCTTCCTCTTGCAGATCAACTAAGAGAGAGGGATATAGGTGGTAGGGCAACCCATGGTGGTGATAGCCAGGTGCCTAAACTCAATTGATCCCAAATAAGACTTTTAAGGAATGCTCCGCAACTCTCTAGCATGAATGCTATGCAAGTTTCTTAATTGGCTATAGACCTAGGGTACAAAGGTCGCTATATCAAGAAATACATTGCTAAGGGCTCTACATAAACTGACTACAGAATGCGTATTTTTCATGAAGGTACATATGTCAAAGTGTTTTTTGATTTCATCCCAAGTCTATATAACTATTGTTGCAGCTAATTGAATTTGTCTTTTGTGATGTAGATAGATATACGTTCAAATCAAGCTTGAGTAGGTACATACCAGAACGAGATCCATTTGGACCACCAAAGTTACCTGTCCCTATCAATGAAGTGTTCTGGATAAAAAATGTGGCTTTCGAGGTGCATGAGTCAACCATTACAGGTGCTGGCTTGGGCTTGTTTGTGCATGGCTCCATCAAGAGAGGGACTACTATTCTCCATTATGGAGGTGACAAGTACTCCTACAGATACTGGAAGGAATTATGTAGAGTTCATCCAAGGCTAAAGAAGTACTCTATCCAAGAGGACCCTACTGTCCCTATGAAGGATATGGTGCATATTGTTGGTGATGTTCAATATGGCAATGTGGCAGGATTTATTAATAGCAATAGAAATACCAATGTAAAGCCAAATGTTTGTTATGTATTTTCCCCTGATGTTCCACCTTGGTATGACCCCATGATGAACATAGATATTGCAGAATATGGTCACATTTGTATTGAATCCATAGATGATATACATGCAGGAGAGGAGCTATTTGCAGACTATGAGTTTTGAATAACAACATTGTATTTCTTTATACAATCATTACTTATGGGAATTACTACTTTCTTGCCAACTATGTACATTGGTTGTGTGTGAATAATATGCAAACATGTTCATAACTACATTCATAATGTATTTTGAAGGAGTGTCTCTCATGCCATTCTTTCGGTTGCCATTCTCTTTGGGGCTAGAAATTGAGAGTTTCTTTGGAATCATGATTTATTTCAGGGATTTCAATGGTGCATCAACAAGTTGTTATGTTTTCATCCTAAAGTGTACTTTTTTACTTTGCAATGAGTAATCAACATGACATGTAAAGTTATCCTTTTACAATAATACTAGTCAGTCTAAACATTGAAAGTGCACAATAAATGATTGTCATTGCCACCTAAATTACATCAAATGCTTGTCATTGCCCATTGATTTTCCATCAACTACATATCTTGCATTCATTCTCCTCAACTATATATCTTGATTTTCCATCAACTACATATCTTACTAAGTTAAAGAGCCTGTGCATTTTCATTGCAATACTCATGGTTATTAATTACACTTTACATTTTTTAAACGGTGTTTTGGAGATTTTCAAATGAGAATGCTCACAACAAAAGCGAGTCTCAATATCAATGGAAATTCCAGAGACTCGCTATTATGGTGGTGTTTTTGAACATCACTATGGCTCATGAGATGAATCTAACTCAAATGGGTTTCAAAGTTTATTATTTTGTTGATGATAACGTAGTTTAGACACTGATATTCTATTTAATATTTGAGAATGTAGTTGATATTTCACACTTCATGAATGGCTATCTAGTCTATTTTCACATATTTCTCCTGTTTTTTCATTGAGGGGAGCTACAATTTCTTCCAAAACTGCCATTCTGGGAATTGTGTTTTTCCCGAATTATCTAATACGGTCTTGACGTGGTTGATGATAGCCACCACCACCGGGCAGTAATTCCCACAAAAGTAAAACATGAAACTAATCACCTCTAATCCCTCATTACCATGCACTCTAGTACTCTCCTAAACATGCAAGCCAGGTGATTGGTAATTTACTGCACTCGTAGTAATCATGCATGCAAGCCCGGTGGTGGTAACTGGAAGTTGAGTAATTGCGGGCCACTGCGGTGGCTGGTAATTAACTACCAACCCAGTGGGTCTTAGCTGCCACCACAGACGTGGCTAGGAATCTTAGATGCCACTACCTCTAATCACCCATTACCATCAGTACTGCCACCTTGAATTAATCAGAAACTGAGAATCTGTGTAGACTATAGAAAGTTGAATGCAGCCACTATCACTGATCCATTCCCATTACCGTTTTGTGATTCATTACTTGATGCTATAGATGGACATGAAATTTACAGCTTTTTGGATAGTTTTACTTGGTACAACCAAATGAGAATGGCTCCAGAAGACAGAGATAAAATTGCTTTTGTCACAGAATGGGGTGTGTTTGCATCAAATGTGATGACTTTTGGAATGAAGAATGCCCCACCTACTTTTCAAAAATATATACAAGAAGTATTTGCGGAGTACCTCACATCCTTCATGAAGGTATTTTTGGATGATTTCTCACTTTTTGGGAAAATGGTGGAACACTTTAATCACTTAGCACTATGCTTTGCTAGCTACAGATTTGCTGGTCTCAGTTTAAATCCATCAAAGTGTGCTTTTGCTGTTAGTAGAGGAATTCTACTAGGACATATTATCTCACAACAAGGAATGGAGATTGATCTTAACAAGGTTTCAGCAATTCAGAATGCTAAAGCCCCAAAAAACATCAAACAACTTCAAAGATTTCTAGGCCAAATAAAATGGCATTGCAGATTTCTAAGATACCATGCAGATATTTGTTATCCTCTCACAAAGTTGACTAGAGATACAGAACCATTCATTTGGGGAAGCCCTCAAGTGTAAGAAAATAATACAATGTCTATGCTCAACAGATAACAGGATCTCGTATGCAAGAGAGAAAAGCAGATAGTATGGAGAATCAAAAATTTGATTACTGTAAAATTGATGTAACAATAGATGGCGCTGCCTCCCAGCGTTGCGCTCCTGTGAGAGAAGCTTCGATGGCATGCTCGAAACAGTAGAGGATGAAGGTTGGATGCTAAGGAATCAGGGTTGCTGTAGCCAGTGATGATAATGGGCTTCAAGGGCTTGCTCTTATATAGCCACCAGTCGTAGTCGGTTAGACCCAATTGGGTGACCGACCTAGTCTGCCCAAAACGGCCGACCGGGGGTCGGCGAAATAGGCCACTGACCACACGATAGAGCCGCTCGGCCCAGAGCCATCCGGGATCATCTGGGGCTCCAAACGGGCCCCGCAACCCAAGAGTGGATGAAGGTTGGATGCTAAGGAATCAGGGTTGCTGTAGCCAGTGATGATGATGGGCTTCAAGGGCTTGCTCTTATATAGCCACCAGTCGTAGTCGGTTAGACCCAATTGGGTGACCGACCTAGTCTGCCCAAAACGGCCGACCGGGGGTCGGTGAAATAGGCCACCGACCACACGATAGAACCGCTCAGCCCAGAGCCATCCGGGATCATCTGGGGCTCCAAACGGGCCCCGCAACCCAAGAGTGGGCTGCCCCGGGAAATGCTCCATCTACCCTCAGTGCGGTCAGTCATGGGATGCCTTCCCGCACTTGCATGTAGCCTAGTTGGTAGTGTGCCAACTCTATCTAAAGCCATTCAACCATCAAGCCACACATGGCCCCCATCTGGTGTCCAAACCAGGACCTACTGGATAACCGAGCTACTCAAATGCCTTCTCCTCATATGGGGGGCTTACAAGTAGAGTTAGCTGGTTCCCGCGTAGTTACACGAGAGTGGAGCATTGATATCTAACACCCCCCCTCAATGTCCAGAACTTACTTTTTCGGCCCAATGCCAAGTCAATGAAGATGCCTCTCTAGCAAGTCTCTTCCAAGAGCCTTCGTGAAGATGTCCGCAGCATTCTTTGTAGTCGGATAGTACACCAAGTCGACCTCTCCATCCATGATGAGCTCGCGTACAAAGTGATATTGAATCTCAATGTGTTTTGTGCGAACGTGGAACACAGGCTTCTTTGCAATTGCCATGCAACTCTGATTGTCACATGATAACTGCGCAGGCTTGTTCTGCACTGCACCCATGTCCCCTAAAATCCTCCTCAACCACACTGCCTCACAAGAAGCAAAACATGCTAATTTGTACTCAGCCTCGGTAGAAGAAAGAGCAATTGTGGATTGCTTCTTGCTGACCCATGACAGAACTCCAGATCCAATTGAGAAACAGTATTCTGTCACTGATCTCCTGCTGTCCACGTCTCCTGCCCAATCCGAGTCACAGAATACAGTCAAGATGTTGCCCTTGGTATAGGTGATGCCATAATCAACTGTGCCTTTGATGTATTTCAGCACTCGCATCCCTGCCCTCCAATGGTTCTCCCGGGGCTTATTGGAAAACCTGCTTAGTACACCAGTCGCAAAGCTGATGTCCGGCCACATGTTGCACAAGTAAATCAAGCTGCCCACAAGCCTTCTGTACTTCGCTTTGTCCACCAGTGGTGATGAATCCTCATTTGAGAGCTTCACGTCAACCTCCATAGGGGTGCCAACTGTCTTGCACTCAGCCATGCCAAATGCCTTCAGTATCTCTCCAGCATACTTCAGCTGTGAGATGAAGATCTGTTTTGGCTCTTGCCAAACTTCAATCCCCAAATAGAATTGCATCAGTCCGAGGTCTGTCATTTCAAACTCTCTTCCTAGCAAATGCTTTGTCTGCAAGATCTTCTCTTCATGGTTCCCTGTTATGACAAGGTCATCCACATAAAGGACCACGATCATACACCTGCCTCCTTCTCTGAAGATATATAAATTTGCATCAAATGGGCTCCTCCTGAACCCATTTTACAAAAAGTAGGCATCAATCCGCTGGTACCATGCTCGTGGGGCCTGTTTCAGCCTGTAAAGTGCCTTCTTCAGTTTATAGACTTTACCTTCTGAACCGGGGATCACTGGGGATCACAAAACATGGTGGTTGTTCCACGTATACCTCCTCCTTGAGATCTCCATTCTGAATGGTGGATTTTACATCCATCTGAAACACGGGCCAACTTCCCTGGGCTGCTAAAGCCAAAACACTGCGAATTGTGGTTAGTCGAGTTGTGGGAGCAAAAGTATCTTGATAATCAAAACCATGTACCTGTGCGAATCCTTTTGCCACGAGCCGAGCCTTGTACTTATCCAATGTGCCATCGGACTTGTACTTGGTCTTGTACACCCACTTGGTGCCGATTACCTTGCGTTTTGGTGGTCGATCCACAAGGTCCCAAGTGTTGTTCTTCATTATGGAGCCATACTCCGACTGCATAGCCTCCATCCACCTATCATCACCTTGTGCCTCTTCAAGACACTTGGGTTCTTCAGCACGGATCACCTCTGTCATCAAAGCGTAGTTGACCAAGTGTTCCTGCGCCCTTCTTTGCTCCTCTAATCACTTGGACCGATGGTGTTCAGATGGTTCCTCCTCAATGGCTGGAGGTTCTCTACTGTCCAAAAGCTGCTTTACCCACTTCAAGAATGGCCGTTGCCATTGTGGTTCTGCAGGCTCTTCTTCCTCTTCTTTATCTTGAGTCCTCCCAAGCACCGTTGGGGGAGGTCGGTCTGCTGTTGGTGGTTGTACTGGATGGATATCTTGGTCCTGGTTGTCTTGGAAGGAAGCAGCCTCCTCCAATTGATGCGGCTGTTCTGAGAAGACCACATCGCGACTTACTATTACCTTCTTGGTAATAGGATTATAGAGACGATAACCCTTCGCCTCTTCACTGTAGCCCAAGAAAATACACTTCCGGCTCTTCGGTTCCCATTTGGTCCTGTTAGCATCAGGGACATGCACAAAACAGTCACATCCAAAAACTCTGAAATGTGCAGCTGAAGGTTTCTTACCAGAAAAGGCATGCAGTGGAGTCATCCTGTTCACAGCCTTCGTGTAGCTACGATTCAGAATGTAAACTGATGTGTTACATGCTTCAACTAGAAAGTCTTTGGCAAATCTTTCCCTTTCATCATACTCCTACCCATTTCACAAATGACGCGCATCTTGTGCTCTGCTACTCCATTTTGCTGTGATGTATGTGGCAGGGGTTTCTGCCTCTTGATCCCGTGACTTTTGCGGTAACTTTCGAATTCACTTGATGTGAACTCACCACCTCTGTCTGATCTCAACTTCTTCACCTTTCTCCCCGTTTCTTTCTCGACCATTACATGCCATTCTTTGAACTTACCAAAAGCCTCATCTTTAGTCTTCAGGAAGTATATCCATATCCTTCTACTGTAGTTGTTGATCAGCGTCATGAAGTAGTAGGAACCACCCAAAGCTTCCATCTCCATCTTTCCGCATGAACGAGCTCTAGAGGATTCTTTGCCCTGCTGGCCTCTTTAGGAAAGGGTCCGTGTGAACGAGCTCTAGAGGATTCTTTGCCCTTCTGGCCTCTTTAGGAAAGGGCTTGCCCATCATGCAAGCTTCACATACATCGGGGGTAACCGTGATCTTTGCTTCTACTGTGAACCATTGAACATGTTTAAGTGCTAGAAAGTTTCATTATTATGTCAGTAATCTTTGGGCTTTAGGATGCTTGCTCATTTGAAGCAATCTAAAGCATTTTTCAACTTCACCTTTGGAGCACTGTCCTGAATTTGTCAATTTTTGGAAAGCTCATGATGCATTTATGATATATTTGTGAAGTGAATATGCCTTCATCTTATTGTTCTTCAAATGAAGCATATCTTGTGAAGAAGAGCTACATCAACAACAAAGCAAATCTAGCTGAAGGAAGAAATCCATCAGCAAAATGAAGATTCAAATTTTGTGGTAGATGTAGATTGGGCTTTCTAGAGTCCAATATTTTGAACTTTGGTCATCACTTGGTCATGTAGTCAATTTTGAAGTTCTCTACTTGGATTAGTACTCCAAAAAGAATGTTTTGGCTTGCTTTAGTCCATATAGTCTTTTGTAAATCACTTCTGGTCACCATATGATGTAGACCATGTGTTATGTCTTTGCCTCCATGGTACCTCTTGCAGACATGAGAAACTAGGTCTATACAAAGGCCTATGATTAATCCTTGTACTAGATGATTGCCCTTATCATAGCTTATCTATCTTGAGATGTAGATAAATAAAAGAGTAGCAATGCTTATGTGATTTCCCACTTGAAGTTTTACAATAAAAAACTAAGTATATAGAAAGCCCATATCTCACATAAGTATATCAAAGAGTAGCTATGCATCTAGATTTTCCACTTGAAGTTTCATAGTCTATATCTGAGCCTATAGAAATGTTACATCTCATATAAGTACTACATAAATGAACCAAAAAATCTCCAAGACTTGTGGACACATAAAAAAAACAACAAATATAGTTATAATTTGACATATGATCTACTATTGAGTAGACTTCCAATAGGTACTCATTTTGAATTTTTTTGAGAAAAAAAAGAGTGATTATATTATTATAAAAGACCTTTGTACATCATAAGAGTTATCCTTCTTGTAGTCCAACTAGTCCATTAGCTGTGGATGCAGTAAAAAGACCATAGAACTTCCAATAATTGGGAGACAGAAGGCCAGCATGGCACTTCAAGTCCTTCTATAGATGCATGCGGGAACCTGAAATGAGAAACTCTGAGCATCATCATCAAAAGTGATTGAACTCTGAACATTGGTGGTAGCAGCAACCTGTGAGGGAACACCCTCTAAAGGGTCAAAAGATATCATGTTCATGAGATGAGACACCCAGGGTCTAGAAGCAATATTTGAGGAAGGGTACTGAGGAAGTTTTAAGGGTTAGAGGGAGGTTTGGGGCTCAAAAGGAGTTTCCAAGGTTTAGAAGAAGGTTCCCGAGTTTAGAAAAGGGTCCAAGGTTTAGAAGAGGTTGGACAGTTCAGAAGGGGTTTAAGGGTTAGAAGGAGTATCCAAGGTTTAGGGTAGAGTACATGGCGGAGAACTCACCTCCCTCATAGATTATGGAGGTCAAGGGTCGAGGGACTAAGGGTTTAGGGGGAGCATAGCAGTGGGAGAGGAAGAAGGTATAAGAGCATGCGGGGGAAGGAGAGAGAGGACAAGGGAGGAAGAGAGGGAGGAGAAGGGAGAAGGAGGAGAGAGGAGGAGAGGGAGAAGGAGGGAGGAGGAGAGGGAGGAGAAGTGAGGGGGAGGGAGGAGGATTTGAGAGGAGGAGAGGGAGAGGAGGGGTTGCAAGGAGAGGGGATGAGGAGTTGCAAGGTTAGGACATGATTTTGGATGTAGAGTGCAAGGAAGCAGGACACTTGGAGACAATTGCTTGGAATACCAAAGTAGAACTCAACACAATGCCCCAAAGAGTGTGGGATTCATTCCATTATGGGATATTTATACAAGTTAGATAGCTTCTCTCTCTACAGGTAGGAATTGTAAGACATTCTCTCTCTACATGTAGAACTTTCATGTAGAAGTTGCATGTAGGAGTTGCATGTTGAGTGTAGGAACTACATGTAGGACTTGCATGTACAAGTTGCATGTAGGAGTTGCATGTAGGAGTTGCATGTAGAAATCACATGTAGGAATCGTATGTAGAACTTGTAGGTAGGAGTGGCATGTAGAACTTGCATGTAGAACATGCATGTGGGTGGAAGCACATTAACCTGCTCAAAAAAGCATGTCCATGGACAATGCTAAGAAGCACAATTGAATAGCATGTTTTGGATTTGTCTGTAAGTGATCATAATGCTAACTGGAAGTTACACTTAGTCCATACGTGGAGTGTATCTTTTTTTTGAATTTGAATTTCAGTTATAGTCCCCCCCCCCCCTCTCTCTCTCTCTCTCTCTCTCTCTCTCGTTCTCACTCTCACATGCACAGAGGTGTAGTCTTCATCCTGCCTGCTTCATCACCAGCTCTCTCTCTAAGAGAGGCACAATCTTCCTCCTACTTGTTCCATCGCCAGAAATTGTTGTCCTCCCTCTCACTCACTCTGCTACTATAGTGCATGGACTATCTGTCTCTCATACACACTCACACACAACCACCACAAGCTTCCTCCTTCCTACTCCATTACGTAGAATCCTTGTTGAGTCGGAGTATTCTCTCATGTGGACTCGCTCTCTCTCCAATGGCATGAATCATTTCAGAATACAGTGAAGGGGCTATCGCAATCTTGTCAGGATTTCCTTGCAATCAAGATTTCTTGAAGCGTTGGTAAGTATGATTACAATATGTAGTCACCAAATCTATCTTGCTACTTCCCACTTGCTTTTAAAAAAATGACTTCGAGATATGGAGCTAATGCAGAAAGTTGTATGGATTCTTGGTTTATATTGTTCATCGTTCAAAGCATTGCTTAGTTTCACATTTTTGTCTTGGTGTCATTAGGAAAAAAGGGAGCTCATTTTGGGGCCTTTTACGGTTTGGAAAAATAAGCTCTCAACCAATCAATAGAGGGCCAACGTAACGTTGGAAATTCACGAAAATAAGAGAAAATAGAAAAAAGAAACAATACTTTATGTAGGTACAAGCGTGCTACATTAATGTGGAGATTGATTTTTTATTCTCACAAGATCTTTGGACAAGAAGATAGAATCTAAACTGACATTTTATCTGACAAGGGCCTTCCCGTTTCCACCTTCCTTTGAACTTTGAAATGTTGTGCTTCCTTTCCTTCAAAAGGTCTACCATTCTACACCACTTCCTCATTGTGCAACAGCCTCTTCTTTTCCAAAACTGCTCCCTTGATCCTGTTTGGCGTAGAGTAAGATGTTTCTTGTCAACTGTCTGTCTGCCCACTTTCTCTTTCTTGAAACTTCAATTTGTTATCTTATTTACATTACTTTTCTATTGTTACAGATTCAAAAAATCTCCATGGTGAATAAAAACCATGGCCGTTCTTGTGGAAGACGCTCTGTGGATGATAATGCTATGAAGGCAGAATCATACCACACATCCTTACCCCGTCGACCTGCTTCTTCTATTTTGTCGGTAGAGAATTTAAGTACAGTCAAAACGGAAGGAACTTGGGAAAGGTTTAGTGTTTCTAAAGGAGCATGGGTGCTCATGCAACCTAGCAAAAGAAAAAGACCCCAGACAAAAAACATTTTCTTGGCGTCATGGAAGGGAAGAGTACGAGATTTTAAAATCACCTGAGGGAAGATATCGGTGAAAGAAGTTTTGATTCAGCATGTGTACATGCATAAAGAACTTGCCTTGTGAGACTATCCAAAAGATCTTCCGCAACACAGGCCTAATTGTATATTTTTCTATTGTGGTTTTTTTCTTTACGAGGTGTATGGATTTTGAAGATGAATCTTTCTCTCTTTGCTTATTGACATTCTTGTGTTGTTTTATTTCAGATTTATATCCTTCATCGTATGAGACATGGCAAAACATCGATTGTATTGTGGGATTTATAGATGTTCTGTATGGATCGATAGGAGAACAACAGTACCAAGGTCGATGTGCAACAGAGCTAGCTCAATCGGGTATATTTTTTACTGATCATTTTTATCAGTTGCTCGACAATGCTAACACACATGGTGTGTTAATAAAACAAGACCTTCCGGCATGGAATTCAGTGGATTGGCCTCACCCACATTCTAGTGTTATAGAGGCATATAGGGCCAAGCTTTTCAAAGAAGTACAGAAAGCTCTGAGGCCCAATATTGCCACAAGGATAATAAAAATTTCTTTATGCATGCCTCTCACAGTTTTTGTGGACTTCTTTATGGATGCCTCTCACTTGTTTTTGTGAAGGTTTCAAAAACAATGTTCACAGTTAAAGCAACAAGTTCGGCATGCATGCCACAATTTTTGGATAAAGGTTGGGATAAGAAGACATGTAGTTCAGTGTTTTGTGAGGTTGTCCAACCTTTTATGCAACTGAAGTACATGGTTGCATCACAAAATTTTATTTTCTCTTTTTATTATAAGTGTAGTCGAATGCTAGGCACAAAACTAGTCCCAATGGATCAAGATGAAGATTCTTTTGGTGCAGAAAATAAACTTCTTGATATTGATGTTGTTGAGAATGGTGATGTGCTAGTCAATATCTCATTAAGAGAATGTTGCTCCCTAGCTCAATTGCGCAATGACATTCTGTTTGAGACAGAAGGTTCTATTTCAAACGATCTTTTATTTATCTACAACAACAAAAAGGTACACCATCTGATTTATCCTAGTCTCATTAAGCATTGCTATTAGTTTACTTTACCGCTCTAATTCATATTGCTTTTTTGCAGTTGCTCAAAAGAAGAGAGAGCTCAATAAAATGCAAAGACATTGAAAATTTGAAAATTGAGATAACACAGACTCCATAAACAAAGGTTTTGTATTCAATCAAGTAAGATTTTGTACAGAAGTGTTTAGTTAAACATGTAGAACATATTTATGACATCCATTTTCTATTTATGTACAGCTTGCTCTACATGGTCCAAGATCTCCCTATCATCATTTTTTGGAGAATCTTTTTTCTGCTGCTCCATCCTGTCCTGTACAGTATGTTGGTGCTGCTCCATTGTCTCCTCCACTGCCCCAGGAGCATCTGTTTGTTGCTACTCCATCTTCTCCTCAACAACATCAGCAGTAGGTCCTTGCTCCTGTGGCTTCTCCTCCTCAGCACTAGGTGCTTGCTCCTGTGGCTTCTCCTCCTCAGCACTAGGTGCTTCATCTTTGGCATCAAGGTGTATGACACCTTCATGTACTTTAGAGCTCTCACCAAACTCGACAGTAGCTGGTACAATAAGTTTGGGGGAGGCATAGCTCAAAAACCTCCAAATTGTATGAGCTCTAAAATTATATACATAGTTTGAGCTGAAGCTATCTTCTTTCATCTGCAATGGCATATGATAGTTTAGAACACTTTGTATCATTATGAATTATCTTCAAGCCAAATGAAAATTATTTTTCTTACAAGGTCTGGCTGTTCTTTCTCAAAATAGCTTAAAAGTAGATATTTGGCACTGATCAGCACTCTCCATCCGCAGCTACTTGAATCATCTTGTTGTGGTGTCTGTACAGTTGGAAAGATATGTTAGAAACTGTTAACATCCGAACAAAACAAAATTATTCAATAAGTTCAAAGACATAGCATGAAATAGACATCAGTAGAGGGAACGACTTTTTACCTCTAGATTTATTGGCTCTATTGAATCCAAAAGAGAGACATTAGGAGGACAGTGATCCAATGCATCTAAAAGCCTTCTAATACAACTGCAATATATATAATTTAGTTGTTATGATATCAAAATAATGAAGTTTTAAGTTCAAAAGCACACACAGCACTTAAAATTTCAGCTCTCTGTGTGTGTTTTTAAGAGAGTTGAATATAAAGCATTGCTTCTGCTGGGATGTGAATAGAAACAAAACTCCAGTGGTCACTGCATAAGGAAAAAAGCATTAGGAAATCAAAGGCTACAAGAGTTCTCAATCTTAAAGAAGAATCTTAAAAGAAGTAGTCACCCACATACCTGTTATGGTATGGAAGTAGCAAAACATCAATTACTTCAAAATTGCAGCTGGAAATACTGATGGAAGTTTCCTTTGCATCTCTTAACTTAGAAGAAATGGCAGGATCAATAATATGGACTGTATGCTGTACAGAGGGGTGAAGCCAGCTTCTCATCATGCTGCATAGGACCAAAAATTAATTAGGGTAGGGTATAAAGGAGGTACAAGGAGGATTGTTTTGCAAAAAATGTAAAATAATAGACACTTACTAGAGCATTGCAAGAATGATAGTATCTGAGCAATACTCATTCTTATGAGCCAATGCTGCCAAGCATGGTTTTGTCAAGTCAAAATCATTCACTGAAAATTCATCCTCAATATGGACAACTATATTAGGGCCAGCTCCTGCAACCTTCTATGTATCTGCAGCTCCCTCTTTCCAGTCTCCACATCTATAATAGATTTTGTTTCTTTTATTTGTTGCTTCAGTGACTCCTCATAAGCAGTCTTCCCTCTGGTGTTCTTTGAGTGGGTTACTTCAACTACCTTAACCTTATCTACCTTCAACTTCCTTGTAGGTGGAATTAACAATATGTCTCTCATCTTTATGTCCTGCCATTCCACAGGATGAACAAGCTTGTCATACCTCCATCTCACTTTGGACAAAGTGTTGAAGTCTTTGGCCATCAAAGTCACCCTGTGAGCATGGGCTGCTACCAGCATTGCATCTTCAAAATATTTTTCCAAGTAATCCTCTGCCATTTCCTGTAAGGAAAGAATGGTAGTTCTGTTCCACCTGAACCCAAGGTGCCAACTATCACATATTTCTCTCACCAGTCTTTGAAAAGGTGCCTTGGGGATTGCAAAGCCTATAGCTTTCTGTTGCTTCCTGATCTCCCTTAGCACACCCGCACCATGATTCAATCTCTTGGCCTTTTTCTTGAGCAGGCTCATTGGCTTACCCTTCCTGCCATGTGCAGCTCTTCCCTTTGGAGGCACACTCAATTTCTTGGTACCTGCCCCAGCTGCTCTTGCTGCAAGCCCTAGCCCTTTGCCAGCTTTCCTTGCAGTTGACTTGGTTCTTGCCATCACTCTGACCATGCAGGATGGATTGAGTCTATGTAAGGCAAGAAGTGTGCACAGACTGAAGGAAGAACCCATAAGTACAGTTTTACCCTCACATGCAAATATCACACTTGAAGATCTGCATTCCTAAAGTGATTTCTCTGTCTTGACAACTAAATAAAATATGGACTGAGTCTATGCATTTCCATGCAGGATGGATTGTTTCTATGGTAGGCAAGAAGATTGTAGAGACTGAGGGAAGAACCCATTATTATTGACCTGAAATCTATCTGTGGATGTGCTGTGCTGCTGATGAGTACCCTGTGCTGGGGATGAACCTGTGCTGCTGGTCAGGATGCTGATGTTGCAGAGTATGGAGGTAGGGAGGCAAGAGAGCAGAGACTGGAGGGCAAGAGGGCTGAGACAGGATACCACAAATAAGTGCAAAATACAAATAAGACATCTACTAAATCCCACACGTGTGGAATGTAGTCGTTTTTCACATGTGTGGATGGGACCCAGATCTCTTGGAGTTTGAAATTTGGCACGTGTGAAAGGTACACTTTATGCCTTGGAACTTGTGCCATTCATGATTTCATAATCAATTCCACAACCACTCTTCCCTCCCCTGCCTCCCAATCTTTCATCCTTGCCAGGACCCTCGCATCTTCCATTTCCTTCTCTCTCTGATCCTTTCCTACCCAGCACACTCCATCCAGACTGCAACCTGCCTGAAGACTACTACCACTACCAGATCTCCAGGTTACCTAGAGTGCAGAGTTCAAGCTAGTGAAAGAGCAGGAGATTCACCAGTGCAACAGCATGGAAAAGGAAAAAAAAGGTCAGAATTCTAGATTGTTTTCAATGTTTTTTGACATATATTTCTTCCATCCTTTGGATTTTTGATGTCCAAATGTCTTCACTCAGCTCCACCCTTCTTGTTACATATTCAATTGATACTGTCCAAGAATGTGGTAAATCACCCAGGAATTTGATTGGAGATGGATATGAATAGAACCTAGAAATTTGCAACAAAATGCGAGGAGAGTGGTTTATACATCTCTAAGTAGCCCATATCGCATTTTGCTACAAATTCCTGATGTTGACACATTCCTCATGAAAAGCTTCACTCAGCTCCAGCCTTTCTCTTGCATATCAAATGATACTGTCCAGGAATCAATGAGATGAACCTAGTGTTTGATTTGACATGCATATGAATAGAACTGGAGAATTTGCAACAAAATGCGAGGAGAGTGCTTTATATTTTCCAAATGGTCCCCCATCGCGTTTTGCTGCAAATTCGTGTGTCTGATTTGGTTCTCACTTCTACCTCATTGTTTTGCTATCTTTGGCCCTGTGGAATTCTTCCTTCATGATGAGAAATGTTTTTTCTTTGGAACAGTTGACTCCCAGGCCCCACCTTTCAAGAGGAAGTTGGACTTTTCTGCTGCTATTATTAGACCACAGCAATCACCAGGTGAGTCATGAGAGCTCATGAAGGAATTATCTGGTGATATCCTATGCATTCACTGATTGCATATGTCAACATATAGAATTCAAATTATATAAGTTTTTGAACAGGGAAAAGGAAGAGACTGGAGTACAATGCTAATTCTTCCATCACAAAACAAAAGGAACCAGAAGAGGACAAGTCTCCAGATTTGCTCCTATTTTAGTTTCTTTACAAATACAAGGCTCAGAGTAACTTCCACATATACCACAGTATTCTCAACATGGAGTTCACAATGAGCTCTGTACTGGAGCATCACAAAGATTTTCTTTTAGACTATTGGGATACCTTCAAAGAACTGACAGAGGTAGGAAGAATTGTGGAAGGAGAAAAGGTTTTTGTGCATATAAATCATATTTTCTCCATTGACAGGCTGAGGTACCATGTGAACAGAAGATTTGACAGCCTGCCTGATCAATATAGATTCAACTATAACTTGCAAACCAGAAAGTGTAGAGTGCTTGAGGAAACCATGGCATTCCTTATGTACATTGTCTTCAGTCAGGAGTCTTTGGATGAACAAGGGCAGGAGACTGAAGAAGAAGACACATCTGAAGCAGAGGAAAAAGAGGATGTTTCTTTGGTAACAGAAATGGCAGAGCAAGAAGAAGATATCAACCTTCAGGATGAGGGGCTGCAAGTGGCTGCTCTTGACCTTGTTCAACTGAGGACAAAAACTCTTAGGGGAGCAGAGCCAGTCGAAGATTTTGATGTTCAGAGCAGCAACTATGCAGTGCCCATGCTTCCAGGTGTCTTGATTGGTGGAAAAGATTATGTTTTCCTCCATGATATAGAGTGTATGTTCAATTTTAGGGAGGACTATGCCATTTCCCTTATTGCCCAGGCTTCAAGGCTTGACAAGGAGGTTGGCATAGAGGATGACCATTCACTACTAGCTTTGGAAACAATTTTTTATCCTACAGAGGCCCTTACTTTTTGTTTCAAAGAGGCTGAAAATTTCCAAGAGCCAGATGAAGCTGCCTTCCAGCTCACACAGGAAGCTATGAATCTCTCAGCACTATACACAGAAAAGCCTAAAGAAGAGGCTGGACAAGAGGGGAGAGGAATAAATATTTGGAAACATGAACTGCTTGTTGCTGATGAAAATGAGAAGGTACTTCAAATCAAATACTTTGTCTTCTGCTTAACTTTGTTTTGTAGGTTTTGTATTGTCTCACTCCAATCTTTTGATATGTGGCAGCTACAAATTGAGGATGACACATTCCTCCAGAGATCAAGTGGAAGCAGGCCGGTTGGGTTTCGCAAAATGTCAGGCCTAGCTCATTATATTCATGATCTAGGCAGTGATAAGATCTT
The DNA here is from genome assembly GCF_047967505.1 of Dipteris shenzhenensis. NCBI lineage: Eukaryota > Viridiplantae > Streptophyta > Polypodiopsida > Gleicheniales > Dipteridaceae > Dipteris > Dipteris shenzhenensis. Next base: position 2,309,778 of record NC_141625.1, read on the forward strand.
GATTTACCATAGGCAGTTGAGCAACAATGGAGAATCCATTGTTTACTTCTTAAAATGTTTGTCTAGGGCTTTAGGTGGACATGATCTTTCATGGCAAAAGGAAAAGATCATTTTGATAGAGAGGTTGTCTGCCATAGATGAATTTGGAGATTATGTGAATAAGCAGGCCTCTAGGGCCGCTTACTTTTTGTCTTATACTTCTTATGCATTAGCATGTGGTGTTAAGGAGCCCAAATTTCTGGAGGGCTATGGAAAACACAAGCTCATAAGGTTTCGAGAGCCACCCATGATTGCATCAGGCCACACAATCCAAGAAGAAGAACAGGTGGACACAGCTGAAGAAAAGGATACCCCTCCCAGACAAGCAACAGAGGCAAGCATTGATAAACAGACAGTCGACATCAAGCCAATAAAGAAGAAAAAGACTCCAATCAAGATCAAAAAGAGAGTTCCGATCGGCAGGCCCTGGGAGAAATAGGATTTAGTCATCAAATATAGCACAAGCATTATATTAAAGTTGAACTGATTTGTACAAAGTCTTTGATATCTGGTATGATCTTGTATAAATGAACAATAAGTTGAAGATGAAATGATTTGTACATTTAGATAGAGTGGTGTCGTTAAATATTAAACAAACAATATATTGAAATTGTGAACAAATTGTATTACGTTTAGATCATATGTTTCACAAAAGAAATACTTTTGATGCATAACACCAAGAGTCACTTGTTCCACAAAAAAAAATTCTATTGATTGAGTTTGAAAACATGTGTACATAACACCAATAAGTTACAAATGAGTCCTATTCATGTTTACTTGTCCATTTATGGTTTCTAAATATCTTCGATTCCCTCCATTGTCTATGTCTCTCTGCTGCCATTGAATTGTCTAGAGTTTGTCTTCGTCTTTGCTTTTGGGCTAGAAGAAAAGCAAGCTTGATTTTGGAGCTAGCAACTTTTCTTTTAGCATGCAGCCTCTGTAGTATGCCTCGGTAAAACCATTGGAAGACTTCCTTCAGACTATTTGCCTTCTGACTCCCTCCATAGTGTTGTGTGTGTCTGAAAAATGCATTACGTGCCATGTAGTGAGACTTCTCCATGCCTTGGGTAGACCAAATTGCTGGGCATCCATACTTTTTGACAAAATAGGGAAGGTGGTTGTAGATGATATGCTATAAGACATAAGAATGCATAGTAAGTAATAAAAAAAAGAGGATCACACTTAAGTAAAAGAAGAAGACAGAACCTTACCATGTAGTGAGTTATATTGCAGGTTGTCCACGCGTCTTTCATTGACTTCCCAAAATGTTTAATTGCCTCCTCAAAGTTCTTGTAATCACTCTTTGTCCATGTTACTTTGTCACAGAACATGAAGAGTTGATCAAGAGACCTCCACACCTCTGCCTTCCTATTTCGTGCTTCCCCATCTGCCTCATGATCTTTCACATCATTATGGACTTGCTTCCACAATCCATAATTAATCTTATGAAACTATTCTACCAATGGTAACCCAATCTAGTGTTTCATGGTCTTTTGTCTTCACCTGCCAGATTATAGAAAACAAAAGTCTTACTATAACAGATTTGAAAACAATGACCAAAATCAAGTACAAAACAAAAAATGATTATACCTGGAACGAGCCTAACCACCATATGTGTTTCTGTGACTGCACACTAAAATACTTCGAACTCGCTTCAGTCAATGATGTATCAATTGCTCCATTCATCAATGTAATAGTAACTCTTTCCATTTTCTTTTCCTTTACAACCTCACACTCATCCAGTTTGATAACAAATTTCAAAATGCCTTTGCACTCCTTAAATGTTATTCCATAAAACTCGACCATTCTTCTTTGAAGTTGTTGTAGATCTACAAATATATTGTTCCAAGGATCATACACAGTGGTTCCTTTACCACCATGAAATATTTCTTCAATATGGATATATTGCCCAATAAATTCATCTATACTTTCATTCAAATGACCTCTTATCCTCCACACGGTTGCTGGATTTGGCAGTAAAACTCGTTTAATCCTTTGATCTTTCAAAGTTGAGGATATCGCATGGAAAATCGAACTATATCCCTTCCTGCTAACTCCACTAACATCAAGAGCCTCTTGGATTATAGTGCCATCAACTTGATTATTGGATACAAAGTCCTCTACAACATTGCGTTTGACTGTTTTGTATTTTTTTTCCTCAATCAAACCTTTTGCTACACCGCAAGAAAGCAATCCTTTCATTTGTTTAACAGGAAGAAGGTTCGGGTCCATATTTTCTTTGGCAGTCTCCAATAATTTCCTGTAGTAACAACACAATATGCCTATATCATTCAGCACCTCCATTCTTGTTTTGCGATAATCGACAAAATAGATATAATCATTTGAGAGCCTTTTTGAGTATACAAAATGATAAATTTCAATCTAACCTTGCTTCCTGAATTCGTCGCTTGCATCCACCAGTCCCAGCCTTCAAATTTGCAATGTTTTTAATCTTCCTGCTACGTAGTCTGTCTCCAAGCACGGTTCTCTTCTTTCTTGCTCTTGTCAACTCTTTTTTACTCTTTGAATGCTCCTCAATTTCATTCTGCAACTGCTGCTCCAATTTTGCACGAATGGCTATCTCCTGCATCTTGGCCCCCTTTTCTTGTAGGTACATCATTTTATACGTTTCTGCAAATGCAGACTGTGCTGAAATATAACCAAGAAGTCCATTTTGTCCATCGCCGGCAAACCTCAGTAATGTGGTGGGATTGACAAATGGAGGTGTAGAGTTTTTTACTTGACATTTTGGATATATGCTTCCATCGCACCATAAGTCAATATGTTGAAGCCCTTCTCTTCTCATATTTTCCTGCTGTTGAGCATTCAGCACCGTATCCTTTCGTCTTTTTTGTGCTGGAGCATATTGTTCTTCTAAGTCGATGTGAAGATGGTGTAATCGCTTCTTCTGAGATAGTGACTCACTAGTATCGGCCATTTTTTGTGCTTCTGAGGTTGCGAAGTTTGTTTTTCAATCTCATAGTCGTTTTGTAACATGAATCGTGGAAGTGTGGCAGTATCCATGTGAATATTTTGAAAACTTGCAATCACCAAGTTCAGTGATGGATTCTTTATGAAAGGCCTGCACACGTCGGCAAAAGAGATGCGGAATCTTTGGTAAACAAAAAAAAATCTAACGAGATATTTAATGCAAAATCGTGTTAGTCAGACAAAAGATTATCTTATTCCTTTTTTAATTGATAGTTTTGTAGTCCTTACTGATAGTTCTGAGCCACGTTTCTGTATTTTACTATTTTTGAGGTCTTTTAGGACAGAAATAAATCAAAAAATAGTGAATTTCTTATAGGGCCCCAAAATGAGTTCCCTTTTTCCCTAATGACTACATAGAATATTCCATTACTCATAGTCATGAAGTCTTTGTCTCCTCTTCACGATGTTGGGCATCTTCATCTTTGTCTCCTCACTTGCCCTATTGTCTAGAATCCCAATCCTCATGGAACATTAAAAGAAGCCCCCAATCTAGCCACAATGGCAAATTGCATGTGTTGTGTGCTAGCCTTTGATGAAATTTTAGATCTTTCCAAGTATTGACATGGATGGACAACTGCAATCTTGATTTCATCTCTTCCATGTGTACTGAATCGGGGACCAAATTGTCTAGTTTATTTATATGTGGAAAGATTTGAAATACACGTTTAAATATAGATTTAAACAATTTTGAACAAACTTAAATTCAAGAAAAAATACATTTAAATAAACCTGAATAGATTTAAGCATATCATAGTCAGATTTGAGATAAACATATGAGCATAATGAACCATAATAAACATATAAACATACAATCATAATGAACCATAAAAAATCATAGTGAATCATATAAAGCTAGACATATAACATCAGATATATAAATTCATATATTGAAAAAATAAAAATGAGCCATATAAAATCACATACAGACATATAAATATACCAAAAATTACTTAGCCTAAATGGCTTTCATACAATAGCTCTGTGTTGTGCTCTACACACCCCAATATATAGCCCAAATGGCTTGGATACAACAACTCTGCATTACACTCCACACACCCTAGTATATTATGTCACGGGAATGACCCTAGAACCTAGGAGATCTTGGACCTTATTCCTTAGCATCCTTTTCAACAGGTGACTCGAGGGACTGTTGTCTTGGATATCCATAGTTGCAATATCTTCTGGGTCATATCCTGCATCTATAAGGTCTTTCATGATGTTATCAACCTTTTTTGCAATTCCATCTTGTAGCTCTAGAGTTGAAGAGTGTGTAGCTCTGTTACATTTTGATGGAACTACAAAAAACAACAATCCGACAACGAAATCTGAAATAAGTGGAGTACCTCTAGCTAGTATGTTTCTATCAATAAAGCATTAGCTTAAAATTGCTATCTAACTAGCACACTAGTAGAAGTCTACCAAGTTAGTACTCTCTGCAGGAATGCTAACTAACATACGGTAGTTGGGACCATACATATACCACTTTGTGCCCAATAGCATAACTTGTGCGCTGAGTAGAATGTCTAGTAGTTCGAGTAAAGTACCATAGAACATAAGCTAGTTAGCTTCAAATATATGTTAAATGGGGGTTGCCATGGTAAGAGAACAATTTTACAAGGGTTTTCCTCAAAATAGGGTATTTTATTTATCCTATATAAAAAGGACTAAGAAGTCTTTACAACTGTAGGAGACCAAGTTACAACTATGGGATCTACTAAACTACATATAAGGTTTTCAAAAGTAGAAGAATGCCACATGGGCTTCACCCTTGGTTCCACCCTGACATGGACCTCAACAACAAGACATTGTATATCACAAATTCTTGCATGCACGTGATTTAACAACATTCTTAACAATAGCATCCTCCGTTGTGTTGGATGGCATCTTTTGTCTCTTTAAGGGTTCAATTCGAGAAGTAGAAGTGGACTTCTTCTTCTTGCCTAGCCTGGCAACCACATTTTCCAAGGGACTGTCATCACCCATGTCCATCTAGACAGTAAGTAGCTAATGCCTCAAATTGCTTCTCATGCTTTCTCAAGTCATTAAATACCTCAGTGATATCATCTATCATCGCATCCACATCTTTAGTCATGGGAACATTACTAGAAACATCTTTAATGGGGATGACCTTCGGGGGCAAGTTCTCCTCTCCACCCAATTCATTTGTTATAGCCACCTTTCCAAGGTCCTCCTTTGCAACAAAATCCTCTCTAAGGTGTTTAGGGTCAGTGGAGCTGTCCTCTCCACCATCTATATATGCATAATATAGTTTAAATCAATAGTGGAAACACATATGTGGATTTAACCATACAAATAGAAATATATGGTAATTAGCATACATGCTAATAACACATGTGCCAATTTTACATGTGCTAATAACATATGTGCTCAATGATATTATAATTAGCATAAATGCTAATAATATATATCATAATTAGCACATATGGTAATAACGAATATGCTAGTAATTGATATGCTAATTAACACATATGCTAATTAGTAGATATGCTAACAGAATAGCTGATATGCTAACTAGTACATATGCCAATAATAGATGTGCTATTAACAGTATGCTAATAGCACAAATATGCTAATAACATACATGATAATAATATATATGCTAATTAGTACATATGCTAAGTAGCACATATGCTAATGATAGATATGTTAATAATAGATGATAATTAGCACATATGCTAATAATAGATATGCTATAAGTGACAAAATATGAAGAGAGGAGAGGAGAAGAGTGGAGATGAGGAGAGGGCACAGCTAGAGAGCATACCACAAATGACTAACTATACACTAGATTTAGTTGAAAAAATAGAATATATACAAACCCATTTAGGGTAAGGGTTAGGGAATCTAACTCTTTCCTTTATAGCACTCTGTAAGGTTATTGCTATGCACATATGATCATGATGGTGCTATGCACACGTGATCACATGATGTTGAGCGTGAACTCTCAACACCTTCCCTCAAGATCAACATCATGAAGTAGGCCTTCCCTCAAGATGATGATTCTGGGAATCGAAGAAGGACTGAACATTACATTCCATCACACCCCTTTAATGGGAATGTCCTTCCTCTGCGTCAAACCAAGAGCTAATCAGTGTTTCTCGAAAAGCTCTTTACCGAGTGGTTTGGTAAAGATGTCTGCGACATTCTCTTTGCTATCACAATGCTGCAGTGTGATGTCACCAAGTAACACTCTTTCTCTGATGAAGTGCTCTCTGACATCAATGTGCTTTGTCCTCGAGTGATATACTAGATTCTTGGCCAATGCTTGAGCTGATTGATTATATCACAGTATCTTGCTGTTGGCTTTGACTCATCAAAGTAATTTGTTTTTGGCAATAGTCTTCTGAGCCTTCTTCAGGAGACTGTCAACATACTTGAGCTGACTCATGAATGTGCTATTTGAATCTCTCATGAACTCAATTCCAAGACGATAGTGCATAAGTCCAAGATCTTTCATGTCGAACTCTGCAGATAAGTCTTGTTTCAATTTTTTGATGAAGCTATCCTTGCTTCTAGTCACAATCAGATCATCTACGTACAAAAGTGCAATAGTAATGTCTTCCCCTTAAACTTTGTAATAGAGAGTATGATCTGCATTGGATTTCATGTATCCGAGATTAGCAAAATACTTGTCAATTCTGCTGTACCAACTTCTGGGTGCTTGCTTTAAGCCGTAGAGACTTTTCTTGAGATGGCAAACCTTATTCTCCTTTCCTGGTTCAACATAACCTGCCGGTTGTTGCATGTAGACTTCCTTGTCTAGATAAGCATTAAGAAATGCATTCTTGACATTGAGCTGGTACACATTCCATTTGCTGAGTGTCACTAGGGATATCAAGAACCATATGGAATCCATCTTTGCTAATGGAGCATAAGTCTCATCATAGTCTTGACCATGTTGCTGTGCAAATCCTTTTGCAACTAGTCTAGCTTTGTATCTCTAAATACTTCCATTTGGATTGTACTTCACTTTGTATACCCATTTGTTTGTTATGGCCTTCTTTCTTGGTGGAAGGTCGCATAATTCCCAAGTATTATTCTTATACAAAGCATCCATTTCTTCATTCATAGTAGTTTGCCATTCTGGCTTGTCTACTGCGTCTTTGAAGTACACTGGCTCTTTTGTAGCCATGATGGTAGTCATAAGAGCATAGTTGGTGGTTTCCACTTGAATTGCTTTGCCTTTCTGAGCATATGTCAATTTGGCTGGAGGTCTGCTTTCCCTAGTAGACCATCTAAGCTACTGTGGCTTTGCTTGGGGTGTTGCTGGCAATTATTGCTCTGCTTCATCAACCTGTTCTGTAGATGACTGTGAAGTCGATGCTTCTATCTCCTGTGTAGGTGAGGTTTTCCATTGTGATTCCTCATCAAAGATTACATCTCTGGAGATAATGACCTTGTGGTTGATGGGATCATACAATTTGTATGCTTTGCTTTCTTCACTGTAGCCAACCATGATGCATTTGCATGACTTCGGATCCAATTTCCTGTGAGATGATCATCATGTATGTGGGCATATGCTATGCAACCAAATGTGCGGAGATGCCCAATGTGTGGCTTGTGTCCAGTGAATGCTTCATAAGGAGTCATACCCTATATCGGTTTGGTAGGAATCCGATTAAGCAAGTACTTTGCTGTAGCTATTGCTTCTGCCCAATACTGATTCGAAAGATGCTTTTCACTAAGCATTGCTCTAGCACTATCTGCTAAAGTCCCATTCTTCCTTTTAGCTCTTGCATTTTGTTGAGGAGTATCTGCACATGTGAATTGTCTTCGAATGCCATGATTTTTGCAAAAGTTCATGAATGCTGAAGACATGTATTCACCTCCTCTATCTGATGTCATGACCTTGATCTTTCTGCTTGTCTGGTTTTCTACCATGGCTTTGAATTCTTAAAATCTGGAAAACACTTCAGATTTCTCTTTCAAAAAGTAGACCCAACAATATCTGTTGTAGTCGTACCATTGATGCTGTGGGTCTAGGCATAACCCCGTACGTTTGTATGTATCAAATCAAGAATACCTCATGCATGAGAGGTACTTCTAACAAAGTTGGTTCGCTTTTGTTTGCCGAAGCAGCATGCTTCACAAACTTTTCCAAGAAACTGTAGCTTCGGAATCCCAGTTGCCATATTCTGATTCCTGAGATCTAATAGGTACTTGAAGTTGACATGACCATATCTCTTGTGCCATTTTGCAGATAGTGGCATCTGTTGCAGTTGCGCTGACATGGCATGCTTATCTGGTACTGTAGCTAGCATTTTGTATAAGCATCCTTCCTTGATACCTTTTGCTACTAGCTGACATCTTTTGGATTTGTCTCTGATAGTGCATTCATCTCCGTTGAAGATGACTCGATAATTGTGTTTCGTCATTTGACCTACAGACAAGAGGTTCTTGCTGAGCTTCGAAACATAGAGTACATCTTTCACCAATCCTTTCGTACTAAAATATGTGAACACACAAGTGAGGTAATATCACATCTATGCTCAAAACATAGGTATGTTGAATTTGACCTTTATTAGCAAGCATGAGACATTCAACCTTACACCATGCTTCTTACCAAATAGATCCTTGTCAACAATTGTTGTTGCAGATTTCATACCAACAGAAGGTTCTTTGGTATCATTGTCGACAAATATCCCAACCATGGCCTTCATAGCATCATCAATTGCGTAGGTGCAACCGGAAGCCCTGCACAATGAGCCCATGGAGCAAGTTGTGGCAAAGCACAGAACATGGTAGCTATGTTTACATGGCAAGCTTACCAATATCATGGTGTTGTCATGCTCAAGGGCCATCCCACAACCTATATTCACCACCCTACAACATTGATTTGGCTCTTTACTGCATCCGGGATGAGGAGGGGCAGGTACACATTGTGCATGCCCCTTGCTCTTCAAGTCATGTAGCATCTACAAAGCCAGAGCATGCTGGCCTCCCAACTTTGACCAATGCTTTGAGTGCAGGTCAACTACAGCTTGAAAACATGATACAACATGGACCAAGTCTTAGAATCATTGAATGAATGTATACAAATGCAACTCAAGATGGGACTTGTGACAGTTAAAGTTAGATGCGCATGCCTGGGAATCAAACAATTCGTTCTCAACATGTCTAGTGTCCAAGTGAGCGAGGGTCTTAGAGAGATGTTCAATTGTCAATTGCATCTCAAACATCCTATTTGTATCTATAGAGTCTGGCTGCAAGGATCACAGTTCAATCTCTGGTTCCTCCTTCTCTGCTCTAAGTTGCTTCACAAATGCACTTACACTCTCCCAAATCCTCTTCCTAACCATTGCATCTATTAATAAATTGTTTGCCCTCTCCAATTCGTGTGCAATAGTTTTAAGTTCAACATCCAAGTGATCAATCAGAGAAATAATGTTTTCCTCTGCATGTAGGTTGCAAACAAGCATAGGACCCCTGTTTTTCTTGGCATGCCCTATAAATATCTCCTTGATATGGGGGTTTCTTCAAGACGCCCCTTCTCATCTATTCCAAGGATGTCTTTCTGAAAGTAATATTCCTCATCATCATGGATTGCAAAGCTTCCTTCATTATTTCTCTTCCACTTAATGGCATGGCTCTCAAAATAGCCACTTTTCTCTAATTCCTCGATGTGCTACTCTACAAAAACTTGGCCATGCAAAATTGATTGAACTGCTCTGCTCAATCGCAACCGAGGGGCTAAACTATTTTGTGTACGTCCTCGCAAAGGCCACTGTGACCTCCATATTAGTAGGGCATTGTTTTTGGTACACCTTATTGTGGAAAAGAAGAAAGTCCTTATATGCTTCAAGATGAACACTGTTGCACTTAATTCTATACACAAATGGATCTTTGGGAGTTTTAAACACGCCCAGCCACTCCCTCTCGGCGGATAGATCAGCCTCCTTTAAGGTTTTTGGATCCATTCCCATCAGCCCATATTCAGCATGAAAAGACTCCTTCGTAAGGCACAACCTCCTTTGCTTTGGATATTCCAGTTTGGGAGCTTTCCATTGCCCTAAACACAGAATAAATGATGTGGAAACGAGACATAGAGAAAAAACAAACCTCTAGGTACAGAACAAGGATGAACCAGCAGTAGAAGAGGCTTGCATGTAAAGTCTCCTCCTCTTTTGGAGGGGTTTTGTCTTCTGCTTCTTGTTCTCTCCTGCACCTCCTTCCTCTTTTTGTTTGGTAGTATTCTTCGAAGATGGGGATGGAGGTGGCTCTGGCTTCTCTCGCAGTATCAGCTTTCTCTTTTTTGTTGGAAGTCTTCTTCAGAGTTGGAGCTGGAGGTGGCTCTGGCTTCTCTCGAACCTGTTCTCTCTTGCGCTTCCTTCCCTCCCTGAAGTTGTGGAGCCCATGCTTGCCACTCCTTCCCTTCCCAACCATGATGATCAGGTTGTGCAAGCACATCGCCTGCTATAGAATTTGCACTTTTTGAGCTACTCACTAAGGCTCCCAACTATCGTTCAACTTCACTTGGATTTCGGTGAGAGCAAGGCCATGCCTTGTTATGATTATTCACATACTCTTAAACATTATTTTATAAAATAAAAATATCAAATGAATATGAATCATTCTCAAATGTGTGTGCTTTCAACTCATGCTATCTTATTAATGCTAAAAAGCACAAAAAGCGTAGCAGGTTAATGTGCTTCGACCCATGTAGGAGTTGCATGTAGAACATGCATGTAGGAATCATATGTATAACTTGCATGTAGAACATGCATGTAGGATTCCTAAGAGGGATTATTCCTAGCCTTATGCAAGTACAAGCGGAGCTTTGTCAGATCCATTTTATTACCCATCCTCAGGTTATGGCTTATTTTGATTTCGGAGTTGGGATGCCATGCATGCAACCCAATGGCTGTTGAGCTTATGGTATGCCAGTTGCTCCTGCTATAATGCCTTTGAACCATACAATTTATGGTCTAAAGCTAGGAATCTTATAGCCACTTGAGAGAGGTAGATGGCTGCAAATTTTGGATGGGATCTCATTGCTGAGGCTGGCATTTCTTGCTATCTTGCATTGATATTGGATGGGATTGCACCCGGATCATTTAACTTGGAGATCAATTTCTATGCAAGTGTGATATTTGTGCATTTAATAGATGGCAGTGATGCTTGGCATGGGTCTCGTTGTTGAGGCTGCTGACTCTTTTGTCGAATCATCTTGAGATCTGGCATAGTTTCTTGTCCTGCTTGTGAATTCATTGCATGCTTTGAGAGTATGTAATGAAAGTGTGTGATACTATTATTGTTGCAATCTATTATGTGCCTATGCAAAATCATGTGAGTGCATGTGATTTGTTGACTAGGTAGGGACTAACTATATGCTTATTTGTGGGATTTCATAGGGCAATTAAGAATCAATTATCCCTAGATGAAAATTAATTAGGTCTACCTATATGTGCAAAAATGTGCATATCTAGTGCAAACTATATGTGCAAAAATGTGCATATGCTAGTGAGCGCACATGTAACAATCTAGTGATAACTATTGAAGACTTGCTTTTTTGGCATCCACAACTTTCATTTCAGGGGGTGGTCTTCCAGCCATTAAGTACCCAATGATATTTGCACACCATTCTGGAACAACATCTATTTGAAATGGTGTTGCATCTTGCAAGTCATCTTCTACTCCAGTGAATCTTCTTCTCCGACTCGACACGAGACAAGTGATTGGCAATGTAGTGTTGGGAACCTTTGCGAACCACTATTTTGAAATTGAATTCTTGAAGCAAGAGGAGGAATCTAGTTATTCTTCCTATTATACATGGACGGTTCACCAGATAAAGCAATGTTTGATGGTCGGTGTAGAAAAAATCATTTGCCCCAATATATAGTGTTAGAATTTCTTAACACTATACACCATTGTTAAGGCTTCTCTTTTGGTGGTGGTATAATTGATGTCTACATCATTGATTTGTCACAACTGGCAAAGTAGAATAGGTAGTCCTTCTTATGTTCACTAGGTTGGAAAAGCACACTCCCAATTGCATACTTGGAGCCATCAGTATGAACATGAAAATCAATATCCCAATTGGGAGATATAAGGATGGGAGCTATGATTAGGTGCCACTTTAAAAGCTTAAAGGCTTGGTCGCATTCTTCTGTCCATAAGAATTCCACCAACAATTTGTAAAGTGGTCTAGCTATCATGGCATACCACAAGATAAATCTTCTATAGTAGCCACCATGTCCGGTAAAGACCTGTACACGTTTGGAATTTGTAGGAGGAGGAAATTCCATGATGATTTTGATTTTTTCCATGTCAGTTGTTACAATCCCATGTTGAGAAATGATGTGTCCCAAAACAACTCTGTGGGTGACCATGAACTGGTATTTTGTTGGATTTAGGATGATGTCATACTCCTTGCATTTGATTAGAACTACTTCAAGACATTTCAAGTGGTCTTTCTTGTTGCAATGGATGCACAAATCATCCAAGAATACCTGTAGGAACTTAGTCAAAAATGACTTGAAGGCAGTGAACATGAGACTCTGGAATGTGGGCGGGGCATTACATAGGCCAAAGGGCATGACTCTATAGGCAAATATGCCCCATTCTGTAGCAAATTCTATTTTCTATTGGTCAGAAGGGGCAATTTGTACTTGGTTATAGTCACTAAATCCATCCAAAAAGCCCACTAAATCCATCCAAAAAGCTGTATATCTCTGATTTACTAGCCACCTTTTCCAACACTATTTCTATTAAGGGTAGGGGATAGTGATCCCTAATTGTCACAACATTCACATTCTTTAATTTAACACATATCCTTAGCTTCTTGTTGCATTTAAGCACGATGACAATGGGTGAAACCCAATCAGTGTGCTCTATCTCATAGATGAATCTTGCATCTAAGAGTTTTTCTAGATCATCATAGACGATGGTGCCATAATTTGGATTTGTTCAATAATGTCCACATACCTTAGGGTGGGCACCTTCCCTTATAGGTATCGCGTGTACTGCCTTCACCACCGTGAAATTCCCTTCATTTTCTTGTATGATCATGCTAAGAAGCCTTGGTATTCCATTAGGAGTGATTTAGCTTTGTTTCCTCTTCTTGTGTGAGCTATTTTCCAATGAATACCAATTTTGCTTCCTTCCCTTCAAGGGCGAGGTTTATTGTGCAAGTTTTGGCCGGTCCCTCATAGATCGAAGTCTCTCCAATGTTATCGGTTTCATGCACTTCAAATTCTATAACTGGCCTTGGCATTGCTATGGGGACACTACCACTTGTGTAGTTCTTGAAGTACTCTAGCAGTTCTCAAAGATCATCCTCATTAGGAAAAAAGGGAGCTCATTTTGGGGCCTTTTAGAAGAGAGAGAAAATAGGCTCTCAACCAATCAGGAGTGGGCCAACGTAACGTTGAAAATTCAACAAAAGAAGATGAAAATAAGAAAAAGAAATAGTACTATATGTTCGTAGAAGCATGTCACATTAATGAGGTGATCTAATTTAAATCTTTAAAAAATTTATTTTTTGTGCAGAATTTGGTGATTCTGACACTGTAGACGCGTCCGGAACGGCCCAAAACCCCAAGAACGGCACTGGAAACGCTGGAATCGGACATCCGGAGGCCCAGAAACGCGAAAACGCCCAAAAAAGGCCGAAAAACGCGATTTGCAGAAAAACGCGATTTGGCACTTTTGAAATCTCAAAAGTGCCAAATCGCGTTTTTCTGCAAATCGCGTTTTTCGGCCTTTTTTGGCCGTTTCCGGGCCTCCGGATGTCCGATTCCAGCGTTTCCAGTGCCGTTCTTGGGGTTTTGGGCCGTTCCGAACGCATCTGCGGTGTCAAAATCACCAAATTCTGCACAGAAAAGTGTTGCTCTCATATGAACATTGAATGTAAAGCATGTGAAAGAATATATTTATTCCTTTTCACAGGGACATTTCTCATGCAAGTATCCATATTTTCTTGCTTTTGTAGAGAGAGAAAAGAGAAAATAGTGAATTTCTTACAGGGCCCCAAAATGAGCTCCCTTTTTTCCTAATGTTAATGGTGTTGAACTAGCCTAACATGGGCTATGGGCATTCAATTTTTGAGGCCCTTGTGGACTTTCTTTTTCTGAAGTCTCATTATCAAGCTTCATCCGCACATGTGGCTTAAAATTTTGAAACTTCTTACGTTGGAAATTGTGGGGTAACTTTTCCACTAGCAAAGTACTCCCAAGTAATGGTTCATTTGATGTGCATAGTCCTTCAAGTTCATCTGGGGACCATTCAAGAGGAGGTGGCTTAGCTGGCCGTAGACTTTGATGGTCCACCCAATAATGCTGATTGGAATGTCAGGCTTAGCCTCAATTTGTTGTGGGACCTTATGTTTCATGGGACAATCCATACAGGCATGGCCAATGCCACAATCTTTGCAAAGTGGTTGGAAAGTAGTGGGGCTACCACAATGAGGGCTTGATCATAGATGCATGCAAAATCAGCGAGATGTGGATCGGGTACCTCCTTTGCAACTTCGAGTGGTGATGTATGTGTATTAGGGGAATTAGAGATGCACTAGTGTAGTAGGGACTGTCATGTTAAGAATGTGCCTAGGATTGCTCCACGTGAGTGGGGAAATGTGCCAATGTAGACGGATCGTCAATCAGAGGTCACAACATAAACTTATGAGCGAATTAGTGCAAAAAGGGGCCCACACGGGGGCACAAGTTAACTAATTCTAGAGATGCCTAGATGGTGTGCAATGGATTAAAGAAATTCCCCATAGCATGGTGTTTTTGTGTGTGAAACCGTGGTTCAAACTGGGTTCAATTTGGGTCCCAAATGATCAAGTTATGGACCTTTAAGTTTGAGGCTAAATTAGGTCTCGGGGGGGTCACTCATCATATGTAACCCTATCACGTGAGTTCAACAGAAGGATTTTTTTTATTTCTAAAATTTACAGAAATAAATATACATAAGGGACTATTTAAAATAAGTTTCGAAAAAAATTACAGATTTGTATAGAAAAGGGGTACATTTTATTAATGAATTTTTTTACAGATAAGGGACTTTAAATATAGGCCTTGAACGCACGTGATATAGAGGGTTTATACATAGTGACCCCCCCGAGAATTAGGTCTTTTGGGGTTGTCTTGAGTCCAAAACTAGGTGTGAATGGACTTAAAGTCTAAGCAGGAGACTAACTCCAGTTGACCTATAGTTTAACTAAGGGGTTGGTTAGAATAACTATTGGTCAGGATAACTAAGGAGGTGATGTAACTGGTGGTTAGAGTAAAGCACAATTAATTTAACTAATGTAGTGCAGTTAGTCTAACTGAGTTAGTTACCCTAACTAGATAGTTAGGTTGACTAACATTTAGTCCAACTAACCTAACTTACTTACCCACAGTTAACATTCTAACTAAATCAAGGTTAACCTAACCTAATTGTAGTGAACTGAACCCAACCTAACAAAATAACCCTAGTCTAGCCTAACCTAACCCAAATTACACTAACCTAACGTGAGTTAATATCAGGGTTAGGTTAGGCTAGTTTATTTTTTGTTTTTTAAGAAAGGGGGGGTGTCAGCGGCGGCGCGGGGGCTGGGCGGCCAGGGAACAGGGTTGAGGGTGGAGGTGAGGGGGAAGGGGGAATGGGGGAGGTGTGTAGAGGAGAGAGGATGTGTGGGAGGAGGTGCGAGAGAGGGTGATGAGTAGGGATTAACTAGGCACCTATAGTTAACCCTAGTACTAAATAATAACTAGAGGAGTTGATTGTCATGATCAATGCTCTAAAGTATTTATTCAGTTATATGCATGTAACTACTAGACTCGTGCTAAAGAGTCTTGTGAATAGAATAGAACTCCAAGATGAATCAAATTGCAATGATGTTTTATCTATCAGTTCTACAGTAAACTATTGTTGTAATCCAACAATGATAAATGAATGGAGATCATATTCTACTTTGTATGATCCGCTGTCTACAATGTATTTCTGAGTTGCAATTAGTTTCAACTTGTATTAGATTGTATTCCGACTCTGTGTTAGAGTTCTTCATGGAAGCATTTACTTAAGATCTGATGTAGAAGTGCTCTAGGTAAAACCATCCTGAACACATTTGTTTATCCTGCAATTGGTTTGAATTCAGAAGAGCTTATTAGATGGAAGGAATCAAGGAAGCTTAATGCTGTATCGGAAGGCACGACCGACATGGAGGAAAGCGACAGCAATTTGATGAAGCAAGAGACCAAGACAAAGCGAATGAAGTCTTGCATCCCACAAGGGAATGGGCAAGCAGAAAGTACGAATCAAGTTTTGGTGAAGATGTTGATTCAATTGTTAAAGAAGAATGATGATGTAAGAAAGACGGCTGGGCATGATTGAAGAAGGAAGAATTTGTCCCTATTCTAGAAGAAGACGATCAAAAGCAAGAAGCCTATGGTCATAAAGTACAGAACAATCTGCAATGAGAAAGATAGCACGCAAAGAAGACCAAAGTTTTGACTAAAGCCCGACCGAGGGTAATCATTACCTTCATGGAGGATCAGGTGGTGAATTTCAGACACAGAAGAACAGGAGAGTGCTACCAGAAGAGGTCACACATATTTTACCAGAAGAGGTCACACATATTTTACCAGGGCAAGGGTCAGGTACGAAGCCTCAAGTCAGACTGATACCTGGCAACAACAACAAGATGGTGAAAACAGTGAGGATGTCGACTATATTTTGAGCAGGGAAGGATCCTCTACGGATTCCACTCGGAGTTCATAGTATTTAGAAGCGGTGGAAGCAAATCCAAGCCTGACCCCGGAGTCACCATTAGAAGTCTTCATTAGAATGACCTATGGATAGTAGATAGCAGCACAAGTTTGTGTTGCATCCTGAAGAAATTTGTTCAATCCATTGCCACCTCAACCAAGAAAGAGACAAACTGTGCACTTGTCATCATGGTGAAGCCAAATCCACTGGTAAAAGCTACAAAGTTCAAAGGGAAAAAAGGAAAAGACCCTAATAATCATGTAGGGCAGTTGACGCTGATTCTGAATCAGAGGAAGAGGATGACTTTGACTCCGATAGTGAGGAGAGTGATAGCTCAGAAGATGACAGTTCCGACGAAGATTCAGATGAGGAAGGAGAAGGAAAAAAGAGGAAGAAAAAAGAAAAAGATAAGAATCCCAAAACAAAGGGAAAAACCAAGAAAAAAGAGCCAAAGAGTCCTAAAGGAGACTCTAAACTTGAGAAGATATTAAGGAAAAAGTATGGGAGTAGAATCAAAGAAAGAAAAGGTACCATGTGATTAATGTGGGAAAGATAATCAAGATAAAGGGCTGGGGGAGTAGGAAGGAGGGGGGCTCATGGGTGAGGCTGGGGAAATCTTGCAGGCGGAGCTTGAGGATATACTCCTTGTTGAGGGTAAGCATCTAAGGGAGGACCATACATTTGAGGTGGAGGCTTTGGATACATTCTTGATGAGGGGTGGGGGTATGCCCCTGAGTTGGACCCCCTAAGTTGTTGTTGCAAAAACTGAGGGGGTTGTGGAGGGACAATCGTCTTCTTTGAAGCAGGGTCAGATTGAACTTTATCAAACTTTTGAGCAATCTCATGTGCTAGCACCATAGTTTCTGGATTCTCCCATTTAAGCTTGAGGCAGAATTCGTCACTTACTCCTGCTACAAGGTAGCCCAACACATGTTGAGTCATTCCAGCTCAAAATTTGGCATTGTCCTCTTGCGTGGCAATTAAATGGTCCAGGAGCACGGCCGCTCGATCCACATATCGACGCGCCGTCTCACCTTCTGATTGCTTCAAGTTTTCCACCTACAGGTACACAGTTTCTGGCTCCTCTTCTTTGCCAAAATAATCAATCATCACTGCTGTCAACCTTGGCCAGCTTTGGTGAACGTCTTCAGCCTACTTCTCATACCACACTTGAGCCAAACCCTCTAGAAATGTGGGAAGAACCAACATCCATCTATCTTCAGTAAGAAAGTTGAGAGAAACACAACGGCGCTTGAAGGCCACAAGATACTCATTTGGATTTTCTTCAACCTGTCCACAGAATAGGGGAATGTTAGCCATGCTTGGAAAATGGAAAAGAGAGAGACGAAATGAGTCTTATCTATTGGCAAACAATGGAAAGAGGTAGCTTGAACTGAAAATCAGGTGAAGATACATCCACAAAGCACACATAGGCAGGGTAGGGTGTGACTGGTGTATTGTGAAATATTATACCGGAAGAATCTTCAGCATAGAATAGCTCATAGACAATCTTAAAAGGACCAATCCTCATGATATTGCATCCATCTTTACAAGCGAGGGTTAGAGACGCGGCGCTGCATGAGGTTGTTCATTAAGGCAAATAAGAATGCCATGACAAATGTCAACAGTTGGAGAGCTTGCACATCACCTTCAGCTTCTTCCAATTCTTGTAGTCACCATGCTATTTCTTCAAGGGGTGTGCGGTTTGGCATCCTTCTTTTATGCAATGCCCTTAAGGACCTTTCTGATGATCTTTCGAAGTCGGTAAACTCGTATCAAATATACCCAACACTTAGTTTCATGATGACCACAACCTTTGCATTCGCTACAAATGATCACGCTCATTCGTGGCTTGCGGCTTTGTTGGGGCAGTGCTTCCACTCGCTTCATGCGTGATTGAAGTACAAGCTTCACGTGCCAAGAAATCAGCAACTATATTTTGAGCTCGAGGGATATGCTAAATTTTTACCTCTTCAAATTGTTGGCAAAGTTCCAATGCTTGTTGATATCGTGGAACCAAGCCTTCGCTCTGCACCTTCCACCTTCCACTAACTTGTTCACACATGAGTTGAGAATCTCCTTGCACCTCAAGTTGCTTGATGCGATGTTCTTACGCCTTTTGTAGCCCAAAAATGAGTGCGGAGTACTCAGCTTGGTTGCAAGTACTTGTTGGTGCAGACTTGCTATAACAATACACCTCACCCCCTGGTGAAGGGAGCTTCACATCCACACCAGCAGCCTTGGTCGAAGGTTTGTATGCGCTGTCAAATTGGAGGAGCCAAGATGTCATCACACCAAGACTAAAATCCGGACATCCCAAGTTTCTCGGTAGTCCAAGATAGATAGAAGGAGAGGGTGGGGAGAATTCAATTCTTGGGCAAGGCGTTCAGCACCAAATAAACTTACAATCCTTTGTTGATATTTTATCTTTAAACAAAAAAGAATTACAACTTGAAGCTCAAAATGAGGCACAAAAGGTTGATTAGGTACAAAGGGATTTCTTGGTCGAAACATTACCAACCATAGCCGAGCCCTAGAAACCTTTGTAATGAGATCAAGAAGAAATCATTCAAGACGAGCTTATCCATAGGAATTAATTAGTAGATGCGCCAAATCTCCCCCCAAGCTTGGGGAGCATCCCACCCTTCAAAGAATGTCACCCTTTTAATTACCTCCAATGCAGCAAGTAGCTCGATCACCGTACAATGAGTGAAATTGAAATCAAAGTCCTCCCAGTGTATCACTAGTTCTTCACCTTGAATCATCCATGGTGTATCATCCCACCCGTCGTCTCCTTGAACAATGCATTGTACAATTAGTTGTTGAAGATCGACATGAAGATCAAGAAAGAGATCTCGCCAATTGGTAGCCGTAATGAGCGGAGGACCAAGCACCAAATCCTTGAACTCGTCGAGAAGTGACATAAATATCCACCCTCCTCGTGTGGTGTGTGTCCAAGGAGTGAACCTGAAAAAGTTCATAATCTACAATCTAGTATTAGATATGAATAGAGCACATGAAATGAAGTAATTTTGCTTTTTACAACAAGAGCAAACTCCCTATGGTTAGAGAGTTACAGTTCATGAGATTTCACCATATAAGCGATGTCATTACACTTTCATCACTTCCTATCTGCTGGCCCATTGGTAAGTCTTCCTTTTGTGAATGGGGAGGTCTTGGGTTCAATTCCCACTCCTTAATAAAAAGAGCCGAGAGGAGAGGAGAAGAGAAGAGAAAGAGAAGGACAAGAAGAAGAAGAGGATAGGGGCGCGAGATCTTTTGTAGGAGCCCAAAAAGTCTCTCCACGATGCGCAGTTGCACCAGAAGACGCAGGAACTCAAAAAACAGTCGCGATTTGCGATCTGTCCGCGATGCGCAGATGTGCTAGCTGCAACCAGGGGGCATGCGGGTGTTGCAGATGCACAGGAGCGGTTTTGCAGGCGTGGTCCAGAAGACACGTGGCACTGCGCAGGAACCCAGAAGATGTACAGGAACCGTAGGCTGAAGGCACAGGAACCCAGAAGATGCGCAGGAATTGTAGGCTAAAGGTGCAGGAACCCAAAAGATGCGCAGGAACCGCAGGCTAAAGGCACAGAAACTGAGAAGTTCTGCAGCTGTAGAGACAGAGAATTGCGACCAGAAGATACGCAGATTGGAGGCACAGAAGCAAAGAACCGCACACGAAAGGTGCTGCAGAACTATACCCAGCCGTAGGAGTAACAAATTTTACAGCACTAGACATGGAGATTTCGAACCCAACAGCCACACCAGTTCTATTAACTAGAAAAGAATTCGAGACAAGAGGCTAGATGCTAGGCATGGCGACACTCGAGGGCCATATAGGAAAAGGGAACGTGAGGGGAGAAGCGTTAACATGGGTGGAAAAAAGGGATTAAGAGGGGTGGGAATGAAGAGGGAGACTATGGCACAAGGGGAGAGGGAGAGGGGAAAGAGGAGCATGTACATAATGGGACGAGGAATGTAGAGATGGAGACATCAAGGGAGGAGGGTCATGCTTTATTTGAAAGGAAGGATGGGGGGAAGAAATCAAAGTACTAGCTAGGTGGCTTTACAAGAATGAGCATGTTCCATCAAGGAATAGCCCCCTCCTTTTATAGCCAAGAGAGGGGGTCTCTCCCAATAAATGCATCTTCCCACATGCAAGGTGTGTGTGGAAGAGTCTCCCATGTGGGCTAGGCGGTTATGCACTCTCAATTGTGTGCGACAACCCTTTGCCTCATTTTTCCATATACATCAACCCCCATATCCCAAGTCTAAAATACTCCCTTGTTCTCTTCCCAATTTTATAATACATTCAAACATCTAGGAGGACAAGACGTGGAGGGTTGGCACAAGGAATCTTGCCACCTCATCCTACTTTCCCATTATTTAACTTGCATTCTTGGACTTTCTACCCCCCCCCTCACATGGGCCTATCCTACATGGAGGGAATAATCCAATATAATATCCATCTCCACCTATTTTATATTACTTCTCCCATGGTCCTTGGGCCATATCTCACTAAATGTAGGCGTGGGACCGCCTAGGTGGAGGGGTGGCACATGGAGGAACCATGCCACCTTAACATTTTATAATATAACTACCATGGATTATGTACAACACACCTTATGGGTCCTGTTACGTGGAAGGGTGGCACATGGTGATGCCCTGCCACCTCAACCCTGGGCCCTATGCACACCATATTTTATTATACTATTTCCACACATACAAGCACACACACATATTTATGCCTTTTACTTTGGTCAAATTTATCCATAACAATATCTCAGGGGGGTCACTAAGTATAAACCCTCTATATCACGTGCGTTCAAGGCCTATATTTAAAATCCCTTATCTGTAAATTTTTTTATTAATAAAATGTACCCCTTTTCTATACAAATCTATAAATTTTTTCCAAAACTATTTTAAATAATCCCTTATGTATATTTATTTCTGTAAATTTTAGAAATAAAAAATATCCTTCTGTTGAACTCACGTGATAGGGTTACATATGATGAGTGACCCCCCCGAGAACAATATACATAAAATTATAATGAGTAATTGAGTGTGAAAAGTAGGCTGCCATATTACTACTAACACTATTTGTATACTCAATTTTAAATTAAAGTATATGCAAAAGGTTGGAGAGAGAGAGAGACAGAGAGAGAGACAGAGAGACAGAGACAGAGAGAGAGAGAAAGATTTATGAGGCCTACCTTGGTGGCATGTGCCAACATTTTCTCATTAGTGAACATCTTTTCTTGCCCTTGCGTTGAACAATGTCATGGGCTTGTCCTTGCATGAACAATGTCATGGGCTTGCATGAACATCTTTTTGCCCTTGCATTGAACAATGTCATGGGCTTGTCCTCAACTCCAATAACAACCTTGAAAGTCCATATCTTGACCTTGCTTTGCATGATGACATTGAAGGAATCTCTAGCCAATAAGTCATTGTAAGAAGGCTAGATATGGACAAAGTGTTTGTTATAGATCGCCTTTTCATGTTTTCATCTTATACGTCTTCTACTCTATTCACTAAGCAAATTTCCATGGCAATGCATTTGAAAAGTCTCCACCAACTTTAAGGTAGTCTCTATATGGGCCCTCTGTGTTTAATTACTCCTACTTGTCCATAAAAAGCATCAATTATGCTATGAGTAGAGATAAGGACGATGGAATAGGCTAGATCTTGTGGAAAAAGGCTCCATGAAGAAGCGAGAGATGCAATTGAATAATGGCCTCATCAATTCTTATGAATCCAAATTTTAGATTTTTCAAACCTGTTGAATCTAAAAAAACATAGAATAATCCATAGACATATCATTTCCTACAAAATGGTAGCAAAAGTTAAACTTGTAAGTAGTTTTATTAATCCTACTTTTGAAATGTGCGAAAATTTCCAAAGTTTTATGGAGAATGATAGATAGATAAAGACTAAGGAAGAAGAGGAGTAGGAATATGCATGTAGGTAGCACAATGAAAAAGCGTGGGAATTTGAAAAAGTTCAAACAAGAGTCAAATTTGCACAAGGGGAGAAATATATGAAGTGAAATATTGATTAAAGAAATAAAAAAGTACAAACTACAAGAGAAGGAGAAACTACATTGAAAATCGCATAAGAGAAACTAGAAGAAAAGGAGATATTATATTTAAAATCACACAAGAGGAAGGAATGTGCATACTAGAAGTTACAAAGAAATCAAACTTGGAAATCGATAAGAATAAAATATAAATTGTAGAAGGCATGGTGATCCGATTTTGTGAAGAACAAAATATGAATGTAGTACAACAATGAACACTTAGGAGTTGGAAAAAGGCTTACATATGCTCATCCAAAAGGTAGGTTCATTACAAAGTGATTTAAATTTGAACCTATATGAGTTTTAAGGAAATATTAGCCAAATGAGGGTTACTAAACATTTCTATTGGGGTTTTAGAAAAAGAATCTCAATCTTACTAATAGATAAAATTTATTTATTTTTGGAGCTTGACATTTTAAAGGTAAAATACTATTCTAGATAGAGGCTACCGATACATAATTTGGAATAGACTTGAAGATGGTCTTTTAAAATATTATTTTTCTTTCTTCAAGTATTTAGTGGTTATATCACATAGGACATGAAAGTATATGAGTAAGGATTGATAGCACATTGTTGAATCTAAGTCGATACAAAAAAAACAAGACAAGGTGCAATCGTTTTAACAAGGGAGATTTTAGATTCTTCCAAAAATGTACAAAAAGAGGATTAAGTTAGGACATGTTGGCACACTAGTCACTCATCATATAGGGGAAAGTTTACATAATTACAACAAGGTAATATACATAAAGTTGGTATGCAACTCGTGAAACATGTATTATGTATCGTTTTTTCACATTTGTCTTACTAAGGATGAGGTAGAAACTCAAATTTATCAAAAGGTGCAACAAAAAAGATGGTATAATTATTTTATATTAGGACATATTTTGTGTGCTTCTATAGTGATTCATCTCCAATTGAATGTGAAAAGTATGTTGCCATATTACTACTCACAATTGTGGTATACTCCATGTCAAATTGAGTACACACGAAAGGTTGGAGAGAGTGAGAGAGAAGAAGAAGAATAATAATAATAATAATATATTATCATCCTCTGAAGACCAAAAATCGGCCTATGGGACCTGAGCAATACAAAATCCTCATACACAAAGACTCCTCCCTTAGAGGGGACGGTATTAAGAGAAACTACCTTTATGTCTTAGGTGAGTTCCGGTGCCTGATAAGCTTATAGACAAACGTTCCTAAAGCTGGGGGTGACCCGCTATGTAGCATATCAGCCAGTCTGTTATGTCCCTCGAGAAGAGAGCTAAATGCTTTTCGGATGTGAGTATAGTAAGGGCATATCATTACCATGTGTTCTTCAGTTTCTGCCATTCCCTGGTCACATAATTGGCATATTCTGCTCTCTTTTGGCATATCTTTCCATCCTCCTATTGCAATCTGCAGCTGGTGTGATCGGGTGCGAAGTGAGGCCAAAGCTCTTCGCTTATGTATTGCCATAGGTGTGCAAATGTACTTCTGCGTGGCTGTTTCTCTTCCTGTATAAGTAGCCCAATATTCGGGGTTGATAAATGTACGGTAGTACTCAAACTTATCTCTGTTTTCAGCTGTTTGCCATTTCCTGTGTAGTGCATTCAGCAGGTCATGATGAAAGGCATCCTCATCTACCTCCTCTGGAGAGTAGTCCAAGTACCTCTCTACCTCCCATTTTTGGAACCATTTTTTTAAATCTAGTGCCCATCCAGATGCCAAAATCTTACCCTTATTCGTCTTTTGGGACTTTTGACTTTCTACCCATGCCCTCTTTGGCAGCCTTTCATTATTCATGCACTTGACCTTTGTGATGTATCTGAGTACTCTCTTCAAGGCATGCAACTCTATGGGTATGCATCCTGTCTCTAGGAGTAGGAGAGAGTAGGGTGTGGTAGCCTTGATGCCAAGGTGTCTTCTAATGAAAGATTTCTGCATTTTTTCTACATCATTCCATTTTGATGATGGTATACTCCCCCCCCACACCTCTACCCCATAGAGCACTGTTTGTATCACATATGCCCCGAAAATCATGTTTCATACTTGCCACCTTCTTGTGTTGGTATTGCTGCAGTCATTTTCAAATTGATAATACTTTCCCCATCCTGCATCAATTCTCCGTTGCACACAGCTACTCCATTTGTTATTGGCTGGAATTTCAATGCCTAAGTATTTGAATGAGTGCATTGTATCAACAAGTTGACCCATATATGAGATTGAAGGGGGATTACTTGGCTGTATAGTCTTGACTATCATGAGTTTAGTTTTGGAAACATTCACAGCCAGCCCACTTTCCGAACAGAACATGCTGAGGATATCCATCATTTGTTGCATCTTACCCTCACTATTAGTGAAAACAACCACATCATCCGCATAAAGAAGCAAGTGAATCTCAAAATCTGCTAGGTAGAGGCTGGACAACCCTCTTTTACCTGCTTCTGTGTGCATGAGTTCCTCAAATCTATCAATGCATAAACCAAACAAGGTGGGTGAGAGAGAGAGAGGGAGAGAGAGAGAGAGAGAGGGTGGGGGGGCTAACTTGGTCCCATGTGCACAAATATTCTCATTATTGAACAACTTTTCTTCCTCCTTGTGTTGAACGTCATTGTCTTGTCCTCAACTCCAACGACAACCTTGAAAGTCCATAGATTGGCCTTGCTTTGCATGATTGCACCGAAAGAATCTCTAGCTAAGCTTCATCTCTGGAGCAATAGATTGACGGGTGGTCTTCCTACAACTTTGGGGAACTACTCAGCTTTGAAGGACTTGCAGCTTGCAGAGAACCAGCTGAGTGGAGGGATACCGCAAGAGCTAGGCATGTTGCAACAATTAGGGACGCTTTACCTTTGGGGCAACAACCTGAGCGGTGAAATTCCAACGTCCTTGATGAATTGCTCGAAACCAGTTCAGCGGAGGAATTCCTATTGCGCTGGCTTATCCTTGCTAAACTGCACAGCTCTTGAAAAACTTGGCATCTCCGTCAACCAGCTCACCGCACCTGAAGCCTTTCTGGGCGAACTCCTTCCGACTCTCACGCATCTGCAAGTATTGCATCTCGGCATCAACCGATTCGAAGGCAGCCTTCCCAACCTCACCTACTTGGACTTGTCCTACAATTCTTTTACAGGACCTCTTCCTCGCTCTCTTGCACGTCTCCAGCCACTCGTCAAGCTCAGCTTCGAACAAAATCATTTCGAGGGAACCATTCCCACCATGTTTTCGACCTCCCTATTCCTGCAGACGCTAGACCTCTCCTCCAATAACCTCTGAGGTGATTTCTCCCATTAGATTTGTGCTTGTTGCTGCCGCCAAGCCCTCTCTTCTGAAGTTCATTGACGACACTTTAATTCTCTTGACTGTTGTTTCAGGTAGCATTCCAAATAGTCTGGGACAACTACCTGCTCTTCTTCACCTAAATCTCTCGCACAATCGCTTGGTTGGCCAAGTACCACGACAGCTTGGAAATCTTCTGCACCGTTTGTCTTTGGATGTCAAGGAACGGACTGTCCAGCCAAGTTCTTGCCGCTCTTAATGGCTGAGTGGAATTGATGAGCTTGAATTTGTCATACAACAAACTCAGTGGAAATGTACCAGCGAGCCTTGCCCAGCTTCGCAGCCTACAATCGTTGGATCTGTCTTTCTTCTTGTATATTATGTTTTGATAGAGATCTCAACAACTCAAACTCTCAATAGGAGATGATACAAGTTTTTATAGCCATCTGATATCAGTCTAACTGTTGTAAGGCAACAATAAGTTTCAAAATGTAACAGTCCTAGTCAAAAACATTATGTGGTGGATCAGGCCACTAAGGAGTGCTGTTAGGGATAGTTACAACTGTCCCTACAGTTACAAAATGATCCCACTACCTTGTTCTAATGACTTCCTTTTACCAGAGGTGTATTCAACCTATCCCATGGTTAGTGTTCATGTGGGTGGAGGCTATGCCTTCAACACTTGGCACTTCCGGTGGAGAGGCTTTTTCTCAAAAAGTCAGGGACACGAACCCTTATTCATTGAAAATACTCCTTCAAGTGCACCTTGAAGGTATGGGAAGTGTTGAGATCAATTAATGTTCCTCGAGTGATAACTGGATCCACAGTCTCTGTTTCTTTTGGCTGTTCTTGAGTCTCTGGTGTTGCTTCTGCTCCTTTGGGATGTTCATTGGTTCTGTTAGGGCTGGCACATTTGGAGTTGCTGGGGGTAGCTCTGACTTCAATGTTGGCATTCTCCTCTTGTTGATTTGCTGTAAGCTTAGGAATCTGGGTCATGAATTCCACAGGGTCACTGAAAGTTGCAGAAGGTCCCGCTTTCTCTATGTCAAAGATTGTGAGATGGTCCTCTAATGGCATTTGCTTTTTCTGGACATCCTTTGATTTTGCCCTTAAATTCTCCAGCTCGTAAGCCATGGCCTCGTAGGCATAGGCAACCCATGTGAAAGCATCGTATGATCGTTTGGCTATAGTGAACAGTCTTCCCTTCAAGGTATTCCACATTTCTTGTGATGTTTAGACCAGCTGATTTTTCAACTCAGAAAATTCATGTTTGCTAAGGAAGACGCCGTCTACCTCGTCGACCATTTCCTTGAGTTGTTGTTCGACATGTTGGAGCGTTTGAAGCTGTTATTGTAACAAAAGATTTTTTATTTGAATATTATTTTGATTTGCTCCCATACAGTCAAGTTGAACAAAGAATTCATCTTTCATCTCTTGGAGCCATGCTGTCACAGTCGGCATGCAATCCTGTTGCACCTTGACCTGTGCTGTTTGCTTTGCAATATGCTTGTTGTGTTGCTTTGTGGACCTTGCTTATTCATCCTAAAGTTCTGTAATTCTGGCATGTGCAGTGGCAAGCTGTTGGTGCAAGTCAGAATGCTTGATCATGAAATCCTGTGCTGCCTCCTTTTCTTTCTAGAGTTGTTTGACTTGCTGCTGCAGTGTAGCTTGTTCTCTCTGTTGTTGGGCAACATATTGTTGGAGTATGAGCAGGGCATTACCAGCTTGCATGCTTGACACCTCTGTGGGTGGTGTGACTGTCAGTGTGTCCTTCCCAGGAGTTTCCAGGAAGTCAAGCTTGCAGATTGGAGACAAATTCTTAAATTGGGACTGGGGAGGTGAGTTGAGGAACAAACGAGCCACGTCGTCCTCGGGCTTGAGCCATGTTTCCTTCGGCTTTTTTCTATCTTCTTTGTACTGTATTATGATGCTTGGCACTTCTTCCTTGTTTTGTGCTGCAAATTTGAACAAAGTTGTGATGAACGGTGCAACCTTCAAATGTCCATTCGATGTAGTCAAATCTTTCTTTGCTATCTCCCCCATGAGACGTGTATGCAATAGGTGAGCCCAGTTGATTCGTGTGCCCTTTTCTACTGCACGGAGTACTGCATATGAATCTCAGCTCATTGTGTTGGGCTTCACCAATAGCTGCATTCTCTCTAAGTACCATACCAATTGTTGGTGGTGGCCTATATCTTGTACATTACTCACAAAGAAATAATTCTTCTGTGTTTCAGGTGGTCCAAATTCTTTATGCATCTCACTATCAACATCTTTCTTGTAGGCAACTGCCTCCCTAATCAAAGGTAATTGAAAGACCTCGGAGATAATCTCTGGTGTCACCATGTGATTGTTGCTCAACATACCTCCCAATTTTTGGAACGCTTCATATTGTGTGAGAGGATCCTGCGGGGCGTTCTAGGATGTCCATGGTAGACTTGCGTACTGAAGCAGGCCTATCTTCTTTAACCATTTTTTGTTTTTGCTAAGGTCTAGAGAAACTCTGAAGCTTGCAAAACTGGCCATCACAATCTATGCCGTCACAATTACTTCTTTAGCGGTGGCTGGGGGGGTTCATCATCGAACTCAGTCTCCTCATTCTCTATGATGAGAATCGCCTTCTCCCTGTTTGGGCTTGTGTGGGGGCTCATCCGGCTGGTGTCAGGGACTTTTTGCTTCTACCCATCTTGTCGTCTAGCAAAGCAACTCGGTGAAGGAGCTCGAGTGACGAATCCTATGTTTCCGAAGGCAAGGGGGTTGTAAGGTGCAAACTGCGTTTGGGAGCCATTTGAAGGGAAGCTTGAGTGCGGAAGTTGTCATTCATTGGGCTTGTCTAGAGATTCAGTGGGAGTTTTGCATGTGCTAGATTGGTAGTATGAAGCGGCGATTAGGTGTGTGTATAATCCACCTCCCATCCCTCCTTGTTTATATGAGTGTGCATCATGGGGTTAGTAAGGCTTGGGTTGGCGATGATGCTCCTCCTCATGGTGAGGGCGTCATTTGTGTGAGCTGTCTTGTTGATTTTTATACCGTTGATGCTATGTAGATATGGGTGTTGTCAGGTCGGTACGGCTAGAGTAGTGTGTTCTGTGAATTAGCAGATGGAGGGTGAAGTGAGGTTAGATAGGCGGAGCGTAGTCAGACTTTGCTGCGATGCCTGTGGAGAATCGGAGTCGGGCTGTAGGGTCAGATAGAGGGTGATAACGATGGTCAGATGGATGTCAGACTAGGGTGGGTAGATCGAATGCGGGATTAAACACGCGAACAAGGCGTTGGACCTTGGTCGAATTCCAAAAAGGCAAAAAAGACATGTGCGGCGCATGTGCGGCGGATCGGAGTCAGATTGGTGTAGTATGGTCCCCGTCGGAACCGTGGCAGAGTTGGTGACCACACACTGATGCCAATTCCAAACTTTGGTCCTATGGGGAAGAAACTCAAGGTGTTTTATTGAGCTTCCAGATCCCAAGCTCTTTGCAGGTGATCACTATGAAAGTGAGTATGTTGATTTGATGGACTATTTGTCTACAAGAACATTTTTAGACAGTATGCCAAGAGACAACACATGCAATCAGACTTGAAGGCTTGGAAATTCAATTTGATTGGTGGGCATCTCTATCGTCAATGTGTAGATGGTGTTTTTCATCGCTAGGTTCTACCACAAAAATGCATTGTAGTCTTGTCATCAGAAGCTCACTTAGGTCCATCTAGGGGACACTTCCAAGGTGTATTGATAGCTTGGATGGTGTTGTAGGTAGGATATATGGTGGGGGATCTTATTTTTTGATGCTCACATGAAATGTATGAAGTGTCACGTATGCCAACGCACTGGCCGTCGTTTTCCTAAGCAATCCACATCATTGCAACCTACTTGAAAGCATTGCAAAGATGGGGAATGAACTTTGTTGGTCCTTTCAAGCCTACCAGGCTTACATAGAATAAGTATATTGTGGTTACCACTAATTATGCTACCAAATGGGTAGAAGCTAAGGCACTTCGAGATAACTCGACTCAGAACATGGTCAAATTTGTGTTAGAAAATATTATATACAGGTATGGATGCCCAATACAACTTATCAGTGAGATAAAAAATCACACTTCTTGAATGAGGCCATGCAGTTGATAAAGGATGAATTTAAGATTCTACACGCCATATCTACAACCTATTATGCCCATAACAATGGAGAAGTTGAGTCTACAAACAAAACTCTGAAGTTGATTTTGACCAAGACCATGTAGTCTCATAAGTATTAAGGCATTAATAGTGTGTGGGGTTATCGCGGAGTAGCGCAGATTCCTAGAAGTGCAAGTACCAGCAACCATATGTAGATGGTAGTTGCAACCACACATATATACATGTGACTAGCATCTCTTGGGATATCATTCTATTCTATCTATTCACATATTCAAATTTTGCAAAGATGTGTCTCCTTTTTTGCATTTTGAATCTCTATGTATTCTTATTTGCATGAGTATGTGTTTCGTGTATCCCGTAGCATCTTCCTCTTAGGGCATTATAGATTGGCAATGACAATTTCACATTTCTTGTATATGCATGGTGGGTGTGTATCCCCATGCAGTGTCATTCATGCCCGCATTGCCGAGCGGCACACATTTGATTTGCGACCATGACCTTCAATCTCTATAGCCAAACTGCAAGTGAGCATCGACTACAATCGATAGCATATCCATGAGGTGCAAATGGGAGTTATTCTCTCAAGACAACTCTACAAGACACTCAGTTCGGAGACTTGCGCCATGCCAGTGCACTAGTTCAGCAGATTTGGCACTTTCGTGCAGAAGTCCGACGAATTTCCAGCCGAATTGTGGAACTAAATAGTAGCATGCATGCAAACAAAGTTGCAAGGACCTATGTATTTCCAACTTATTCGTGGAACTAACTAGTAGCCTGCATGCAAACACAGCTGCAATGACCTCCGGATCCCTTAGTTCTAACAATGAGGCTGCCCTAATGGCCTATGCAGTCCATTTCCATTGGCAGAGATCCCCTAGAGTAGGGAGTGGTTCAAAAAAACCTAGAGAACAAAGCTGGAGGCACTTTAGAGCATGGCAATGCCTAAGGTGAGCTAGAGCAACCTGTAGGAAGGAGTGAGGTCACTCCATCAAGCGCAAGGAGGCATTGGCATTCATTTCCTACCCCAGGTGGCCAACGAGTGTTGAGTGAACCATCCTCACCGACTGTAAGGCAAT
This sequence comes from Dipteris shenzhenensis, assembly GCF_047967505.1. Taxonomy (NCBI): domain Eukaryota; kingdom Viridiplantae; phylum Streptophyta; class Polypodiopsida; order Gleicheniales; family Dipteridaceae; genus Dipteris; species Dipteris shenzhenensis. The sequence goes on from NC_141625.1 coordinate 2,341,072, forward strand.
CAAAGTTGGTGGTGCGAGGGCTATTCACCACTCCGCAATCTCCAACATTAGGAGATGGATAGCTTTCGGTTGTTCCAAAGTGGCTCTAGTTGTTCTAGTGGTTTTGGTTGCTTCAGTCGTTCAGGTTGTGCCTATTGTTTTGATTGTGCCAGTTGTCTTAATCATTGAGGTTCCCATGGCGGTGGAAAATGTCAAGTACACAAATTTATGGGGAAAGTTAGAGATGATCCAGATGCACATGTCAGAGAATTTGACAAGATCTACAGACTCAAGATATCGAGTGTTGTGGTGGATGTAGCACAAAAGGAAGCAGTGTTTGAGTCTACTCTGGAGGGAAGGCATCAAGATGGTTAGCGGAATACCTTGCAGGCTACAGATTAGTTCACAACCTATGATTCTATCAAGGTCAAATTCCCAAGGCGATTTTGCAAAGGGAAGATGATTCCACAAACTCTAGAGGGATCACAGATCCTAGAGCAGGATGTCAAAGACTACACAGCTCAGTTTTGTCAACTCCTACAATGCATTCCTCACACCCAATGAGTACTTTATTGCTGAATTGGCCAAGGATGTGTGGATGATGGTGGAAACCGCGGACAAGGTCACAATGCCTCTGAATGATGTTATCGTGCATGCAATTTGTGCAGGAGAGGCACTTCAAGGTCGGATAGCCAAGCATTGCAAGGCATCCAAAGGGAAAAGGAAAACAAAAAAGAAATCATTGAGAAAAAAGTACAGAGCTAGTCACAATGAGTCCGATGATGAGAGTTCATACAAGAGTTGCTCAAAAGAAAGTAGTGAGGAGTAGGAAGTCAAAAAAGAGAAGAAACTCAAGAAGACCTCTATAGGAGAAAAAGGGAGCTCTACGGCATCCGAAGGACACTCGCCAAGACAAGGAAGAATTGGAAATCTGGTGCATTCACTCCTAGAATCTTGGCCATTCCACAACAGAGTGTGCTTTAAATGAGAAGTGGTGTGCCATATTTGCATTGACCAATATGCATACCATAGCCCAATGTCACTACAATGGACGAGGCCAAAGAGTGCAAGGACAGACACAATGGATAACATCCACATCTACTAATCTTGGAGCTTCATATTCACAACAATGTGGGAATAGAATTTGGCATGGGAGTGTGATTCAGATCATCTCAGATCTCGATCATGATATTCAAAATCAAAGATCAAGTCCATTCCTATTGATGGCATCTCAAGTGGTGTTGGAGGTGATGACGGTGCATGGAGAGAATCTCGAGACATGGGGGAACACTATGGAATGGTGTTATTTATAGAGGGGGGTATATGAGGGGATCAAGGGAAGAACTGGGGAAATGGATTGAGAAATATGGTGAATGTTGGGTGAATTGGAAGTGGTGAGAGGCATGAGAAAAGAGGTAGTGAAGGGAATGGAGATTTGACTAGGCTTGGGGAAGGTTAAGAGAGTGGTAGAAGCAAGGGGTAGTGAGGTTATGAGATTGGCATAGAGAGTGGTAAGATATGGCAAGTTAGATGCGAGATAGGCCAACTCATCCTCCAAAACTTCTTTTTATTGGTGATATGGGATCATCATCTGCAAGTGGGGGATGGTGGACATGTCATTACCTATAGATATGATTAAGGGTTTTTGTAGTAGTGGTAGTAGACCACCGATGACCCTGAGGGTGGATTGCCCTAGAGGTTGACATATGCAGTGAAAGCATCAATCTTGAGTGTTGTAAACACTGCATGGATGGACATGCAAAATATATTTTTTCCATCTTCTGACAAGTCTTGACAAATGTTGCGCAAGGCTTTTTCCCCTATGAAATGTTTTATTTGGATGAGTAGATACGATCTTGAGCTGGAGATTGTTCCATTGGATTAGTGCACGTCCTCTAAGATGATCTTCTACTTGTGGAGTGGCCACAAGTTTGGTCATGCACTATAGTGGGGATGCATTTATTGTGTCATCCATTGCCTCATTGGCATGCACTAGCAATTGTATTTTAAGTTTAGATTGTAACCTTGTGGAAGTGCAGCTCATCAAAATACTCCTTATGGTAGATTGATGTATATGCACCCTTAAAATTTTTCATTTGTAAGGTGACCTATTCTTGTTGAGGAATGCACTCATTATTGTTACTTGACCATAGACTTGGCTTGAGTAGTGGTTGCCTCTAAACTAGTGGCAAGCTATTCTTCAAAGTGGAAGGCATTCCCTTGTGACCTCCTCAACATGGAAAGTGCATCTGCCACAGACTATTGCATCTCTACAAGGTTTTCTTGGAAATCCTTGAGTTTTTCTTCTTTTTGGACTAGTGTGATCTTAGGTTGTACAAGTTCCTCCATTTTCTGAGCATGGACTAAGGTGAACTAGTCATTGGCAGTCTGTAGGATTATTGTAGCATAAACTATTACTGACAATTGTATTTTGCTCTGCTAGAGGGTGGACCTCATGTCAAGCACTACTTTCTCTTGATTTTGGAGAGCTTGGTTCATCTGCACTTCTTCAATCTCTTTCTTGGCTATATGGGCCTGAAGTGTTTTGATCTCTATCTTGATTCCATGGAATTGTTATTGGATGTCTGCTACACTTTATCATTCCAGTTCTTATTCTTTTTGGACTAGTGTGAGTGAGCCTAGCTTGTATAAGTTTCTCCATTTGCTGAGCATGGACCGAGTTGAACTAGTCATTGGCGGTCTGTAGGATTGTTGTAGCATGGACTGTCCCCATGGGTAGTTGTATTTGGCTCTACTAGAGGTTGGAAGTCATGTCAAGGATTGCTTTCTCTTGAGCTTGGAGAGCTTTCTTCAAACTCTTTCTTAGCTATTTGGGCCTGAAGTGTTATGTTAACCTAAATCTCTATTCCATGGAATTGGTCATGGAGAGGTCATGGATGTCTACTATAGTTTGTCATTCCAATTCTTGAGTGTGATCCTCCTTATCCAAGCTAGTGAATATTTTTGACATTTGGAGCATCTGGTTGGCTTACTGTTGGAGGATGGTAGATGGTGATGAGGTTTGTCAAAATTATTGATACATGAGCTGCCCATGCATCCACCCTAACGATCCTACAGTGTTGGTTGTGGTTTGCTCCATCAATAGTTCTAACACTTGGGAGCAGTAGTCTTGTTGTTGATTTTGTAGTAGATCCCCTTGTGGCTAATTGAATGCCATGATGTTGTTGGGTTGTGCTTGTACCAATGTATCCTCTAGCTCTTGCTACTACTATTGATGGAGATCTATTGGTTGCAACTGTGCGCCAAGCTATAGCACCTTCTATGGCAATTATTGATTCCCTACCTCCATCAAAGGTAATTGTTCCTTGGGGGCACCCTCATTGGGAAATGTGGCATGAGGAGGTGATTGGGATTTCTCCCACACGGGTGACAGGAGAATGTCTAGATCCTCAAAAGTTTTTGGCAACAGTAGTAGAGACATTTTCTTTTCTTGCATCTCTTTCCTGATGATTAATACCAATAATGGGGGAATTTTACATTTTTGGTCAGATGAACCATCAAGTTTCTTTGTAAAGAAGATGACCAAATGCTGGATCTAGTCTTGTTTCAGCTACCTATTGAGAAAAACAAATTTGTGGAGTGGAAGGGATCGGTTCTTTCCATACTTGACACCCAATATTGTGGATAGGAATGTAGCTTCTACCTTTAGTTTAGGGTTGATGAAGTATTATTCCATCCTTATGAAACTTTGTGCCCTTGAAGAGGAGATGTTGGATTCTCAAAATTTGGCATTGATAGGCCTTGAGGGTTATTTTTCCCCTTTATTTGGAAGTGATTTAAGGCCCTTTAGATTATTGTTAGACCAAGAATAATGTTCAGTGGACTCTAATTTACAGGGATGGTGCCATATTTACCGGCCTATGCATCCCTGGAGTGATATGAGTGGAGAAATTCCTAGATGTATGCTATCATGGTACAAGTTTCTTGTAGGGATCCTAAGTGGTCGAACAAGGTACCAAGTCCCCTTTTCTCTAGGATTTATTTTGTGGCATTAGAAAGTGCATATGCTAGTGGAGGTGGTCATAAAAGCTCCTAGGAATCTACTGCATCAATGGTCGTATAGTTGGAAGGAGACTTGAACTGCATTGGTATTCTCCTAATTCCATTTCATGCATTGACTGTTCATTAGAGCTATCGCTTTGCACCACAAATGCTTGGGGTCACTTTGGTTGAGAAGAGGTAGATGGTTGTGATTTTTGGCTAGAGTCGTGTTGCTAAGGATGTAGACTTTTTTGTTGAATCTTCTTGAGCTTTGACATTTCTTCCCTCCTACATCCATTTTGGATAGGATTGTACGTAGTTCATTCAACTTGTAGATCAGTTTGTGTGCAAGTGTGATATTTATGCATGAGGACATCTGTGTGTTGTGAATTCCTTGCATGCTTTGAGAGGGTGAAATGAAGTGTGTAACATAGTTTTTATTTATACAATTTACTATGTGCCTATTCAAAATGGTGTGAGTGCACGTGATCTATCAACTAGGCAAGGACTGACTATATGCTTATTTGTTGGAATTCATAGGGAATCAAGGACCCAATCATCACCTCTGAGCCCTAGTTTGAAATCTATTAGGTCTACCTATACGTGTGAAAACATACATATGCTAGTGAGTGTGTGTATAACAATCTAGTTCTAACTTAGGGAGATTTGGGACTCCCAAATCTTTCATTTTTGGGTGTTGGCTTGCAAGCTATCATGGATGAGTTGCAAGTTGTCGTAGTAGCATTTGAGTCTACTGCCATTGATCGTCTACTTGAATTGTACTCCATCTAAACTTTCTAGGAGCACAGTTCCAATGGGGTTGATCTTCTTGACTTTATAAGGTCCTTGGACTTGATACATTAATTTGACCTTGTAGACTTTGGTGTTGTAGAGCAAGACAAGGTTACCTTTATTAATCTCCTTATCCTCGAGATTCGTACCAAACCATGTCTTCCTTCGTCGTTTTTATACTATCATTGCATGATAGGTTCTTAATTTTGTTTCAGTATGCTTCTCAAGTTGGAGTAGTCATGCTTCAAGGGATTCTTTATCACCAAGGCGCTCTTGTACTACCACTCATAGACTAGGGATAATGAATTCTAATGGGAATACTACCTCCAAAGAATAAACTAATTGGAATGGAATAAAATCCGTGCTAACGTTGAAAGTGGTTCTATAGGCTTATAAGGTAGAGTTGAGCTTTTCTACCCAATTAGAGCATTTGGGTTCCACTACCTTTGTGAGAATAATGCATAGGGTTTTATTGGTAGATTCTACTTGCCCATTCCCCTTGGAATAATAGGGAGTACTCTTCCAGTGTACAACAACCATACCATGTGATCACATTTTCATAAAGGAGCTTGGCAATGTTTCTGGCATCATCTTTTCATGTCGCTTTTGCCTTAGCCCATTTAGTGAAATAGTATGTTGCTACAATTATGTTTCCGGCTTTTTTTCCTTTAGCAACATGATGTATGGGTCCTACAAGTACAATAACAATGGGGAAAACCCAATTGGTGTTCTGTATCTCCTCATGGATGAATCATGCATCTAAGAGCTTCTCTAGTTCATCATACACCATGGTGCCATAGTTGGAATTTGCTCAACATGCTATATATATCTTAGGGCAATCACCTTCCCTAATAGGTATAGTGTGTACTGCCACTTCTTGTGAGATTCCTTTCATCTCTTTGCATGAGCATGCTAGGAAATATCAATATTCCATTAGAAGTGCCTTGACTTTTCTTTCTTCTTCCCTTTTCATGAGTATTTATAATGAACACTAAATTTTTCTTCCTCCCCTTCAATGGCGAGGTTGATTGTTCTAGTTTTGGATGGTCCTAGAGTCTCACCAATGCTATCACTTTCTTGTACTTATAACCTCTATAATTGTCTTGGCATTGCTATGAGGAAACTACAACTTGTATTGTTCTTAAAGTAATCTAATCCTTCACAAATATCCACCTTTGAGTGTTTTGAACTGTTTGAACACATGGTATCATCATCAACCCTTTTAGTGTTTGGGGATCGATCGTCATTCTCACATGTGGCTTTTTGAAACTTTTAACATTGGGAAATGGGGGGTAACTTTTCCTCTGGCAAAGTATTCCCAAGTAATGGTTCATCTGTTGTACACACTCCTTTAAGACCATCTGAGTTCCATTCAAGTTGAGGAGGCTTGGTTGTTCATTGGTCTATCTTGGTAACGTATAGCTCCACAATCGTGGTTTTAATTCTTTCAAACTCATTGTAGCGCTCAATATTGGCATTGTATTCTTTCAAACTCATTGTAGTCATCAATGTTGGTTTGGCATCGATTCCCACCATGGATGATTTTTTCAAGTTAGTTTACTTGGATTCAAGATCAAACAAGCCATCCGACATTTTTCAAAACATAATCTGAGATGATCCAAATGACCTAATCTTTTACTAAAAACTGTAAAATCATCTAGGAATACTCTCATGAAAGAAGTAAGGTAATCTGCAAGCACCTCTTGAATCCACTTCTAGAAAGTTAGTGGAGCATTCTTCAAACCAAAAGTCATTACATTGCTTGCAAACACTCCCCATTCCATGACAAATGCACTTTTGTCTTTACCCTCCTCAGCCATTATTATTTGATTGTAACCACTGAATCCATCCAAAAAGCTATAAAACTCATATCTTGCCACAACATCTAACATGGTAACACAAAAAGGTAAAGGGAATGGATGAGTAATAGTTGCTGCATTCAGCTTCCTATAATCCACACATATTCTTAGCTTGCCATTCTTTTCTGGAACTATAACAATAGGTGACAACCAAGTGAGTCTATTCAAAGGAAATATAAACCCAACTTTCAGAAGTTTATCCAAATCTTCTTTAACTTGCTTAGCATAATTAGGGTTCATTCTATATCTTTGCTGAACAATTGGGACTGCATCTCTTTTAAGGTTTATCTTATGCTAACAAAAAGGAGGATCAACTCCCCTTATATTTGTATAATGCCATGCAAATATGTCTTTGAACTCCAGTAGCAGCTCCCTCAATTATTCTTTGAAAGGTTCTTTAAATCCAGTGCTGACGCACACCATCGTTGGGTCATCCTTGTCACCAAGATTCATATCTTCAAAGTCATCTTTTTTTACTCTAGCACTCTTGCTCATATGCTCTTCAAATGCCTTCTCTTCTTGAATTACTGCGTGAATATGTGTTTTCAAACCTCCTTCCACTGTTTCTTCATCAACATCAGAGTCATCTAACTTCTTTTGGTCAACATCGGCCTTTTGGTCGGAACTACCTGACTTGCTACTCTGCACAGTCGGATCTGCATTCAAGTTAGTCGTCTTAGGATTTTTATATTTCTTCATAATGCCTACCACATCCACTTCAAACAATGGTACTAATGAAGGGTTTCTTCTTAGAAAATAACCCTCTTTTAATTCTGCTACCATATCAACTCCCTCCGACTCAATATGTTGCATGCGTCTAGGAAGAGTTCTCTTCGGAGTCAAACTTATTTTATACTTTTTCTTTCCCTTCCTGATAGTAATCCTTTCAGCTCCCCAATCCTGCTTAGCTCTTGCAGCATGGAGCCATGGCCTACCCAATAGCATAGAGTATGAACTTTTGTTTTCCTCCATTCTTAGTACCACAGAGCTTATTGTAAATGTCAGTCCCGATATACTGATTTGCTGACCTCTCACTATACCCACTGGTTGGATTCTCCTCTGATCAGCCATCCTCACCTGAAAAGGTGCTAGGACCAATTCATTGTCACAAAAGCATTTATACAATTATTCTAACAGTATATTAACACCAGATCCCCCATCAATGAGTACTTTTGGAATTATTTGTCTTTTGTATTCCACATCTACTGTAGGTACTTTATAATCAACATCCTCTACTATGGATGTATATGTTTCCACATCTTCTTCATCTTCCATTATTACTCCCACTTCGGCTATAGAAGGTTGTTCCTTATGGAAATTGTGACACAACTGTTCTTTAAAACCAGGTACCAGGTTGAGCAATTGATCAAGTGTTATGTGAATCTTTGAGTGTAGCAATTCTCTGAAAAATTCCTCTTGACATTCATTATTTTTTTGCTTTACTTTAGATTCTTGTACTTCCTCCATACTCAGAAACTTATGCTCCCTTTTAGGCACTTCCTTTTCTTCTTTCTTACCTTCAGTTTTCTCCTTACTGCTTCCGATTGCGTTATGATCACTGTCCGAACTAGTCATGATAGGTGTAAAATTCTTTATTGTGTCACTCTGGGTAGCCTCTTCTTGAAACTAAACTTGTTTTTGCTTTATTTGCTTGGTTTTTTCCATTCTAGCATTACCCTTATCAGTGGCATTATCTTCCTTCATCTGATCTACATGTGACTACTGCTGCAGCTGTCGTACTATGTTCTAACTGTTCTCTTGTGACTGTCGGAACTATATTGGATCCTTGTTCCTTATATGGACTCCTCTCCTCTGTCTTTCTTTACATCATTTTCTTTGTATATATCCCTTAAGGCTGCGTCCTTGACTTCTTGCTGTTGAGATATCGAGCTCCACTCGTGATATGCCAGGGTGACCGTTGTGCATTTATGTCACCGACTTGTTAGCTGCAGATGCGGTTGGTACACCGCCCATGAATAATAGCTAGATGACAGCTATCCTTATCTACTCTAGTTCGTGGCTCAGTTAGTATGCCACCTTGGTTAGCTGAGTTTGGTTTGAGACCCACATATAGGGTTCTTCTATTTCTAACCACATGACAGGTCATGCAGAATGGATGCAGGATGCAAGGAAAATTAAAAAACCAGGATTTGTGGAGACTAGTGATGATGCACATCCTATTGTGCAGATTGGTAAAATTCCTTTGTCTATGCAGGATGGGAAAAAGAAATACCTGTCTAATGTATTTCATGTCCCGAACATCACCAAGAACCTGGTTTCTGTTGGTCAAATGGTTGAGCAGGGCTTGCAGGTCAGATTTAATCCTCATGGATGCTTTGTTGAGGATATGAAAAATAACGGTCGCTTGATAGCAAAAGGAAAGAAGAAGGGCAGGATGTTTACGTTGGATGCGGACATGCCTGAATTGAGTGCAGCAATGTTTGCACATGGGACCGATGTAGTTGCAAATATTGATATCTGGCATAAACGCATTGGTCATGTTAATGTACAGCGACTTAAATCAATGCAGGCCTAAAATATTATTGCAAGATTGCCTAAATTCAAGGTTGCAAAAATGCATAAGGTATGTGAAGCCTGTCAATTTGGAAAACAGGCAAGGAAACCATTTCCTAGGCATGATCAAGAGAGTAACAAGCCATTGGAATTGATCCACTCTGATGTGTGGACCACTAAAGCTGCATCTATTGGAGGCTGTCATTATTTTGTCACTTTTATTGATGACTACAGCAGAAAAGTTTGGGTGTATTTTATGAAAAATAAAAGTGAAGTGTTTGGGCATTTCAAAGCTTTTAAAGCTATGGTTGAAAAAGAAACAGGCTTACAAATAAAATGCCTAAGGTCAGATGGAGGGGGAGAGTACCTCTCAAATGAGTTTGCAAGGTTCTTGCAGGAGCATGGCATAAAGCAGCAATATTCATGCAGTCATACCCCACAACAAAATGGACTTGCAGAAAGGAAAAACATGCATATTGGAGAGGTATCTCCGGCCATGCTAAATGAAAAAGACCTGCTAGATTTTTATTGGGCTGAAGCAGTTGCTACAGCAGTTTACATAATGAACAGGACTCCCACTGTAGCAATACATGGCATGACGCCAGAGGAGATGTTGTAAAGAATGAGGGAGAGAGATAGGAGACTCAAGTTCAGCTTTCTTCTCAACACACAAAAGAGAGAGAGGACACAAGGTTGGAGGGTGAAGCCTTTCTTCACTTTTGCACACAACAACAATACAATAGAAGAGGGAAATACCCTATATGTCAAAACCTAGAATACGTGGTTCATATGTGAACCCAAACCAAAAACATACGTGGTAGTCTAACTACACCACGAGTACAACTAACATAGACGGTGACATAAATGATAGTCATCCAGGAGATATGTCGGGGATAGAGCTTGATATCTCAACACTCCCCCTCAAGCTCAAATCCATCTCACGTACACCAAGCAAGCTCCTAAATCTGCGAAGCTTCTCGGTACCCAATGCCTTCGTAAAGATATCAGCCACCTGCTCCTCAGTGCTGACATAGACAAGATCAATCTCACCAGCTAGAACCTTCTCTCTCACAAAGTGATAATGCACCTCAATGTGCTTCGTTCTAGCATGATAAACTGGGTTATTAGCAAGCATGATGCTGCTAATGTTGTCACAATGAATGACAACTGCTGCATGAACTGACTGTCCCATATCTGCAAGTAGCTTCCGTAACCAAGCTACCTCACATGCAGCCATTGCTGCACCCCTGTACTCTGCCTCTGTGCTCGACAAGGCAACTGTTGGCTGCTTCTTGCTGCTCCAACTGATGGCACCACTCCCAAGGGAAAACATAAAACCACTAGTAGATCTCCTGTCTGAGACACTACCAGCCCAGTCAGCATTTGTGTATCCATGTACCTGTAATGCACACCCAGCTTCATAAAACAGTCCATAATGCAATGTGGACTTCACATACCGCAGTATGCGCCTAGCCGCATCCAAATGTGGCTTCCTCGGTGCCTGCATAAACTGACTCACCAGCCCCACAACATAGCTCAAATCTGGTCTGGTTATAGTCATGTAAATGAAGCTACCTACTATGCGCCTGTACATAGTAATATCTTCAAGAAGCTCACCTGACTCTGCATTGAGCTTCACATTCTGCTCCAATGGAACAGAGATAGGCTTACAGCCTGTCATCCCATATTTGGACAACATGTCCAAACCGTATTGCCTTTGCAACAGCCATATCCCACTCGGGGATCTAATAACCTCAATGCCCAAGAAGTAACGCAGCTCTCCCAAATCCTTCATCTCAAATTTCTGCTTCAACAGCAGCTTCACTTCATTAATGTCTGCATCACTATCACCTGTAATAATCAAGTCATCAACATAGATGACTATAAGCACAATCCCTCTGTTTGTCCTTTTCACATAAAGTGAAAAATCTGAATTGGAAATCTGAAATCCAATAGTGACAAGATATTGCCCTATCTTGTCTGACCATGCCCTCGGCGCCTGTTTTAAGCCATACAAGGCTTTGCGCAACCTGCATACAAAATCGGGGTGTGCTTTATCCTCATAACCTTCTGGCTGCATCATATAAACCTCTTCCTGCAAGTCACCATGCAAGAAGGCATTTTTCACATCCATCTGATGCAAAGACCATCCCTTTGCAGCAGCCATAGCAATTACTGCTCTCACGGTTGCCATCCTTGCAACTGGGCTGAAAGTTTCCTCATAGTCAATTCCATATGTCTGTGCAAAACCTTTGGCAACCAATCTTGCCTTGTACCTGCTAACAGACCCATCAGCATTGTGCTTTACTTTGTAAACCCACTTGCAGCCAATAGCCTTCTTATCATGAGGCAAAGGCATCAAATCCCAAGTGTGGTTTGCATCCAAGGCAGCCATCTCTTCATCCATAGCTGCTTCCCAATTTTTATGCCCTGCTGCATCCTCAAAACGTGTGGGCTCTGGCTCCTCTAGAACCTTGACCATATAAGCATAGTGATGTGCTGTATACCCATCATATCTCAGCCTGTCAACTGGATACTTAATACGAGTGGACCTCCGTACAACTGGATCAGTTGCAGGAGTCTTTAAATCATGCCTGCTTTTCCTTGCACCAGGTGTAACAACAGAAGGAATCCCAAGTTCCTCATCAAGGCTCATTTCAGAGCCACTTGACTCTCCATCAACATGAGAGCTACCAGCAGACACATCAAACACTGGAGCATGGTCCACTTTTTCTTTTCCCTTATGTGATACCTGCACAACACTATCAAGACTGCCATGTGACGATTCACTAGATCTCAATCTCCCTGTCCATGCATTAGATCCACTAGTAGAGGACTCTCTGGGTCCACTCAAGGCTTGAGATTGCTGCTCTGCATTTATTGCAGCATTCCCATTTCCTGCATCTGCATCTCCTACCATAACAGTTGGTGCATACCAGCTGCTCATTTCATCAAAAACAACATCTCTGCTCACTTGCATTTTGCAGGTGGAAGGGTTATAACAGCGATACCCTTTCTGGTGCTGAGCATATCCAATAAAGATGCATTTTTCTGCCTTTGGATCCAGCTTTGTTCTCTTCTCATCAGGAACATGAACATAAGCTATGCAACCAAATACCTTCAAGTGAGAAATATCTGGTTTTTGGCCTGTATACATTTCTTCAGGCGTCATACCATGGACAGCTGCAGTGGGGGTTCTGTTCATAATATAAACAGCAGTTGCTACTGCTTCAGCCCAAAAATAATCAGGCATGTTTTTCTCATTTAGGATCGCCCGTCCTACTTCTGCAATAATATGCCTGTTCTTCCTTTCTGCAACCCCATTCTGCTGAGGGGTAGACCTGCATGAGTACTTCCTTTGAATTCCCTGTTCTTTCAGATATTCACAAAATTCTTCTGAAAAGTACTCTCCCCCTCCATCAGATCTTAGCACTTTAATATGCACACCTTTCTCTTTTTCAACCATGGCCTTAAAAGCCTTGAAATGGCTGAACACTTCACTTTTGTGCTTCATAAAATAAATCCACACCTTCCTAGTGTAGTCATCAATAAACGTCACATAATAATGGCATCCACCAATAGAAGCAGCTTTGGTTGTCCAAACATCTGAATGGATCACTTCCAAAGGTCTTCTGCTCACCTTAGCATTTTTGGGAAATGCATGTCTGGCCTGCTTACCCATTTGACATGCTTCACATACCTTTTGCATTCTCTCAACTCTGAATTTAGGCAAACCTGCAACAATGTTTTTCGTTTGCATAGATTTCAGCCTTTGTATATTCACGTGCCCAATGCGCTTGTGCCATATCTCAATATCTGCAATGACACCTCTCCCATGCGCAAACATAGCAGCTTTCACCTCAGGCATATCAGCATCCAAGGTGAACATTCTTCCATTTTTGTTGCCTTTCGCAACCAAGCGGCATTTATTTTTCAAGTCCTCAACGAAGCATCCATCAGGGTTAAATCTAACCTGCAGACCTTGCTCAACCATCTGGCCAACTGAAACCAGGTTCTTAGTGATTTTTGGAACATGAAGTACATCTGCCAAGTACTTTGTTTTGCCATCCTGCATAGCCAATGGCACTTTACCAACTTGCGTAATTGGGTGCGCAGTATCATCACCTGTTTCAACATAACCTGGCTTATCCAAATTTCTGACATCATGAAACCACTCACCATGACTGGTCATGTGGTTAGAGGCACCTGAATCAACATACCAAACATCATTGCAAGCTGCAGCATCTCCTGACATGGAGTTAACCATATGCTGCATCACAAAAAGGTGCTCATTTCTGTCGTCACCATGCCCACTTGATGATGCATAGTTGCTTTGCTGCAACTTTCCACTTTTGATGTCATTCTGCTTTTTATAGCATGTATTCTCCTTGTGTCCAGGCTTTCCACAATAATAGCATTCTGTGCTGCTATTTACTTGCTGGTTCCTTTGCCATGAACCACGGCCTCTTTGGCTCCCCCTGCCTCTAGAACTACCACGTCCTCCTCCATAGGACTGGTTTTCCTGTTGTTGCTGTTGGTTCTGATTTCCTGCACGGCCACCAGAACGGCCTCTTCCTCTACCCCTGCCTCTACCTGTATTCGAGTAGAAAGCAGTCTCTTGAGAAGTTGAGGTGGCTGAACCACCATTCCTTTGCTCTTCACTCAGCAAGAGAGCAATAAGTTCCTGAAAATCAGGAAATGTTTCACGGACTCCAATGGATGTCCGAAATTGTGCATAATCTTTCCCAAGACCATTCAAGGTCACGGACACTAAGTCCTCATCATCAACAGGTGCTCCAATGGAGGCAAGAGAATCTGCAAGGCCTTTCACCTTCAAGGAATACTCATTTATATTCAGATTTTTCCTTTGCACATTGTGCAACTCCTGCTTTAGCTGCATCTTTCGTGCTTTGGTATTTGTGCTATACAGCTTCACCAATGTATCCCATGCCTCCTTAGGCGTCTCTAGATCCTGTATATGCACAATCATAGAATCTGAAATGCTAACAGATAGCCAATACAAGCATTTTCTGGCTTTTTCATGCCATTCCTTAAAGGCCTTCAATTCAGCAGGAGTGGGAGCAGTACCCAAAACTGGTTCTGCAGTTTCACCACTGATGTAATCCCAAACTCCCTTTCCCATAAGGAAGTTTGTCATCCTGAACTTCCATGCTTGGAAGTTGTTCTTGTCAAGCTTCTCACTGACAATGGTAGACAGATTCTCAGACATTTTACAAATCACGAATTGCAACAGCAACCTGTAAACACAGCAAATGCCACACAAGGGCAAATAGCAAAACTTCTGCGAAAAGCCTCACAGGGGCAGATCTGCAACACTGACGAAAGTGGTATTTCACCACACAGTCACTTCCTCGTGACGATTTTGCATCAACAGGCAACAGGCATGAATCTGCAACTCCCAATATCTCTGCACATAGGCATACGATGCAATTTCTGTGGCACCTTTCCACCGACTAGCCGCGCGGTGGTCGCACAGCAAAAACAGAGCCTTTTTCTGAGTGCCTGCGAAGAACTTCCGCCTTGAAAACAGGCCCCGAAACGGCCTCAAATCAGAAAAATAAAGTCACCGAGGGCTTTGCCCTCACCCGCAGCATATACTGCGCTCTCGCCGCACCGCGAAGGGCCTCTCAATCTGAAGCAGTGCACTCCTGCACTTTTGGCTGTGCTACCTGCAGAGATTTGCTCCCAAACTCGAAATAGGAAAGCTACACTGGTCCTCTTACCAGGACACCAGAAACTTGGCTAGCTTTCTTGAGCTCCTTACCACGAACAAGGCTCTGATACCATGTAAAGAATGAGGGAGAGAGATAGGAGACTCAAGTTCAGCTTTCTTCTCAACACACAAAAGAGAGAGAGGACACAAGGTTGGAGGGTGAAGCCTTTCTTCACTTTTGCACACAACAACAATACAATAGAAGAGGGAAATACCCTATATGTCAAAACCTAGAATACGTGGTTCATATGTGAACCCAAACCAAAAACATACGTGGTAGTCTAACTACACCACGAGTACAACTAACATAGACGGTGACATAAATGATAGTCATTCAGGAGATATGTCGGGGATAGAGCTTGATATCTCAACAGATGTATACTAGTAGGAAACCAGATATTTCTCATTTGAAAATTTTTGGTTGCATTGCCTATGTTCATGTGCCACATGAGTTGAGGTCCAAGTTGGATCCAAAAGCTGAGAAGTGCATCTTTATTGGTTATTCTCTGTAGCAGAAAGGGTATAGATGCTATAAATTTTCTATTCATAAGTCTACAGTGAGCAGAGATGTTGTTTTTTATGAGATGAGCAGCTGGTATAAACAAGTAAATGTGATTGATGATGTAGATGCACAAAATGGTAATGCTGCACAAAATTCACAGCAGCAATCACAAAATATTAGTGGACCTGCAGTGTCCCCCAGTAGTGGTTCACATACTTCGCCATGGACAGGCAGATTAAGATCAGGAGAATCTCCTCAAAGCAATGCGGATAGTGGTATGCAGGTATCACAAAAAGGAAAAGAGAAGGTAGATCAGCCCATGTTTGATGTGAATGCAGGTCACTCTTATGTGGATGGTGAATCCAGTGGCTCAGAACAGAGCATTGATGATGAGTTGGGTATTCCTTCTGTTGTTACACCTGGAGTAAGGAAGACCAGGGATGTTTTGAGAGCACCTGGAAGTGAGCCTATTTTGCGCAGGTCTACCAGAGCTAGGTATCCTGTGGATAGGCTGAAATATGATGGATTTACAGCCATTCACTATGCCTATATGGTCAAAGTGATACAGGAACCAGAACCCACTTCTTTTGAGCAAGCCATGGGAAAAGAAAAATGGGAGAAAGCCATGGATGAAGAAATGGATGCCTTGGAAGCAAATGCTACATGGGAATTGGTGCCTTTGCCTAAAGACAAGAATGCAATTGGCTGTAAGTGGGTTTATAAGGTGAAGCACAATGCAGATGGTTTTGTGAACAGATACAAGGCAAGATTAGTTGTCAAGGGGTATGCACAGACATATGGCATTGATTATGAAGAAACATTCAGTCCAGTTGCAAGGATGGCAACCGTAAGAGCAGTTTTTGCTATGGCTGCATCAAAGGGATGGTCTTTACATCAGATGGATGTAAAGAATGCCTTCTTTCATGGTGATTTGCAGGAAGAGGTCTATATGGAGCAGCCACCAAGTTATGTGCATGCTATTCATCCTGAGTTTGTTTGCAGGTTGAAGAAAGCCTTGTATGGCTTGAAGCAAGCACCTAGAGCATGGTCTGACAAGATAGGACAATATCTTGTCACTATTGGCTTTCAGATTTCCAAGGCAGATTTCTCACTTTATGTGAGAAAAACAGAAAAAGGTGTTATGCTGCTAGTCATTTATGTTGATGATTTGATCATCACAGGTGATAGTGATGAAGATATCCTTCATGTGAAAATGCTATTGAAGTAGAAGTTTGAGATGAAGGATTTGGGAGAGATGCATTATTTCTTGGGCATTGAGGTGATTAGATCACCAAGTGGGATACGACTCTTGTAGAGGCAGTATGGATTGGACATGCTGTCCAAATATGGGATGACAGGCTGTAAGCCTATTTCACTTCCTTTGGAGCAGAATGTGAAGCTGAGTGCAGATGTAGGTGAGCTTCTGGAAGACCCTACTATGTACAGACGCATAGTAGGAAGTTTGATTTATATGACTATTACCAGGCCAGATTTGAGCTATGCTGTTGGATTGGTAAGTCAGTTTATGCAGGCTCTAAGGAAACCACATTTGGATGCGGCTAGACGCATACTCAGGTATGTGAAGTCCACATTGCAGTATGGACTATTTTATGAGACTGGGGTTCAGATACAGTTGCATGGATACACTGATGCTGATTGGGCTGGTAGTATTTCTGATAGACGATCTACCAGTGGATATGTGTTCTCTTTTGGGAGTGTTGCAGTCACTTGGAGCAGCAAGAAACAGCCCACAGTTGCCTTGTCGAGCACAGAGGCTAAGTACAGGGGTGCAGCAATGGCTGCATGTGAGGTAGCTTGGTTGCATAAGCTACTTTATGATATGCATCAGTCTACAGATGGGCCAGTTGTCATTTATTATGACAACATCAGCAGTATACACTTGGCAAATAACCCAGTCTACCATGCTAGAACAAAGCACATTGAGGTGCATTATCACTATGTGCGGGAGAAGGTTTTACTAGGTCTTATTGATCTAGTTTATGTCAGCACAGAGGATCAGGTAGCTAACATATTCACGAAGGCATTGGGCATAAACAAGCTGCGCAAGTTTAGAGACCTGCTTGGTGTGCAGGAATTGGGATTGAGCTTGAGGGGGAGTGTTGAGATATCGAGCTCCACTCGTGATATGCCAGGGTGACCGTTGTGCATTTATGTCATCAACTTGTTAGTTGCAGATGCGGTTGGTACACTGCCCATGAATAATAGCTAGATGATAGCTATCCTTATCTACTCTAGTTCATGGCTCAGTTAGTATGCCACTGTTGGCTCTTTCCTACTGCTTTCGTAGGAAGAGCTGGGTATTCTATGTTGCAGGGTTCCGAGGCTTTTTGTCACCTACAGATATATTGGGATTGTCGTTGTAGTATATGTGTAGCTTAGGACCTCGAGTCGTGTTCCGGTGAGAGACGTAGGCTTAAGTGTGGTAAGCAAACAAAGTGCAAGCATGTGTAAAAGGCACGTAAACCATCTTTGTTGAGGTAATGAAGGCTTTCGCCTTCATTGGGGGTTGTAGGGTTTAGGAAGAGTTTAAGGGTTCAGAAGGAGGTTCCAGGGTTTAGAAAGAGTTTCAGGGTTTAGGAGGAGTTCCAGGGTTCAGAAGGAGGTTCCAGGGTTCAGAAAGAGTTCCAGGGTTCAGGAAGAGGTTCCAAGGTTTAGAAGGAGTCCAGGGTTAGAAGGAGGATCCAAGGTTCAGAGTAGAGTACATGGTGGAGAACTCGTCTCCCTCGTAGATCATGGAGTTTAAGGGTTTAGGAAAGCATAGGAGTGGGAGAGGAAGAAGGTGTAAGAGCATGGGTGAAAGAAGAGAGAGGAGGAAGGAGGAGGAGGGAAGAGGAGGAGGGAGGGGGAGGAGAGAGGAGGAGGAAGAGGAGGGAGGAGGAGGAGGAGGAGGAGGAGGAGGAGGAGGGAGGAGGAGGAGAAGGAGGAAGGAGAAGGAGGGAGGAGGAGAGGGAGAGGGTGGGTTGCAGGGTTGGAGGAGAGGGGAGAAGGGTTGCAAGGTTAGGACATGCTTTTGGACGTGCAGTGCAAGGAAGCATGGACACTTGAGACAAATGCTTGGAATACCAATGTAGACTCAACACAATGCCCCAAGAGTGTGGGCTTCATTCCATTATGGGGTATTTATACAAGTTGGAGAGCTTCTCTCTCTGCATGTAACACAAAGTCGTATCACAAAGTTGTAACACAAAGTTGTATCACAAAGTTGTAACACAAAGTTGTATCACAAAGTTGTTACACAAAGTCGTAACACATTCTCTCTCTTCTTGTAGACAAACTTGTAACACAAAGTTGTAACACAAAGTTGTATCACAAAGTTGTAACACAAAGTTGTAACACAAAGTTGTGTCACAAAGTCGTAACACATTCTCTCTCTTCTTGTAGGCAAACTTGTAACACAAAGTTGTATCACAAAGTTGTAACACAAAGTTGTGTCTAGAAGTTGTAACACAAAGTTGTATCTATGTTAAGGGCAAAAGCAGCAACAGCAAAGAGGAACTAGGGGGGGAGTCCTTAGATCATTATCATTAATACGTTGTATCTAGTTTATAGTGAGATATGAAAAGACGGAAGTTCTAGGACCAGGCGGAGAACTGAAGAGGCACGGCAACTATCACGGCAACCGTCACGGCAACCGTAAAGGAGTTATGTGTGCCGGTTAGATAAAAGAGAAGAGAGCGATCATGCAGAGGGCTCATTGATGAGGATCGGAGCAAGGATCAGTGTAATCAGAAGAGGAACATTGTTATGTATCAGAGAGTACGGTGTTGTACTGCTCGCAGAAGTGTAATACAGATATTCTATTGCATCTACCTTATTGTTTTATCATGAATGATTCTGTCGATCACTGTTCTACTCTATGAATTTTCATACGCAGTTCTGAAGTACGATTACGCATGTAAATCTGTCGCAGTAGTGCGTTTCGAGTTAGTCTTCAGAGTAGAGAGGGCTAACACTTTGGCGACCACGGAAGATTTCCATGTTCGTCACGGTGGATACCCCGGAGAGGTTGGATGCTCCCCATCTGTAATACTCTGATTCCTCGGTGCGTGGACTAGCGCATGAATGACGCTGGGAGTGAGCCAGGGGGAACATCGCGCTCTCCGGCACGGCCTCGGGAGCCTGCAACTCCAGTATCGGCACGTACAACCCGCGAGGAACGGCATGACAGATATGTGGCTCAACGTGATCTTCTCTTCGGCTTCTTCACGGATAGTGAGAGTAGTAGCCGCTCTGACACACCTCCGCTGATCCCAGGAGAGGAAGGTCCAATCATTTCCGGTGTTCAGGAGGAAGGCGAATCCTCCGGACGCAGTAGCCCGTTCGATTTAACAAGTACTCCTCCGGAAGACGAAGCGTCACCGTTGCGGAATTCCCCACCACCGAGTCCCAGGAGATGGAGGGGTGGTGTGCCTGCAGGAAGCGGAGCCCCAGGTCCGTCACCAGATCCCGGTAGGGGAGGTAGAGGCGGTGGAGGCGGGGGTGGAGTTCCGGCGGTAAGTAGCGCGGCTATTCCACCACTGGTACCCAGGATGACGGTGAAGTACCCCAAGTTTTCGGGACGGGATAAGGAGGATGCGGATGCACATATACTGTCATTTGAGATGGCATGGATGGTGAATACGGCTCCACCAGTGCAGGCGACAGATCTTATGAAGATGGCGACTTTCATCCCGACACTGCAGAAGCAGGCGGCAGTATGGATCACGCAATATGGAGCTACCCATTTCGCCACGTTTGATCTACTGCGGGATGCCTTTTTGCTCCGGTTTCGGGAGGACAAGACCCGTGTTCATGTCCTGGCCAAACTGGGGAAACTGGAACAGAAGAACCAAGAAGTGGAGGCGTATGCGGCCAGGTTTCGGTCGTTGATCCGCCGCCTCGATGCAGCAACTACCCCGGCAGTCCCCATCCAAAATGCTTACTTCATGGAGGGGCTGATTAAAGGATTGAAAAGGTCCCTGGCATCATTGGATCTGGAAGCTCTTTCATTGGAAGAAGTCGTCCAAGCAGCGGTGAGGGCGAAACAAGTTCTGTTTACTTCCAAGGGAAGGAAAGGAAAAGTGAAGTATGAGGAGGCTGAGGGAGACTCCGATACCGATAATGAGGAGGAGTCGGATCAGTCGGATGAGGAGGAGGACAAACGTTCCATGAGGCGGAAGGCTGGAAAAGCGGCAGGGAAGTCATTTCCGGAAGGATCTGCTGCCGGAGCCAAAAGCCGGGATAGTGGAATAGGGTCCTCTTCAAAAGTTCGCAAGGATACTTGGTGTAATCGGTGCCGGAATGCAGGACACTTAGCAGAGGAATGCGGTTTGAATGAGCGGTGGTGTGCGATTTGCCAAACAGCGACGCATACCACGGAGATCTGCCGCTATAACGCACGAATAGCCCCGACACTAGCGGTGGCGGCGGTAGTTGCGGCACCAGCCGCAGCACCAGCCGCACCAGCGAAAAGACCTTGGCGGCCGAGAATGGCTGGAACAGGTGCAGATGAACCAGCAGGGGAACGGACGTTCCTATGTTTTTATTGCAATCAACCCGGACATCGAAAGGTAGATTGCGAATTATTCAAGCGCCACAAGGCGGAAAGGGAAGCAACCCGGGGATCCGGAGAAGGCAAGTCCGCACCAGCAGTGAATGCGGTTCTGATTATCGAATGCGATGATGCCAGTCAGCAACAGGATAGCAAGGAGCCTAGTCCGAAGTCCGAAGAAGTCCCGGAAGTACCGGCGGGTGTCCCTGTTGAAGGCAAAGTAGGAGGAAGTGCGAGCGGAGATGTGCTCGTGGTCACACGATCCCAGGAAAAGGTGCGGGAATACAAGGCCCAGCAAGAGAAGGGGAGACCTACGGCGTTGGACTGGCAGGCACAACAAAAGGTGCGGTCGACGGTCGGTGAATGGGTCCAGAAAACCCCAACGGTGTTACCTAGGCCGAGCGCGGAAAAGGCAGTCTCGGTGATGGAGAATGGTGCGAAGGTGGCAAGGCGCCTGCAAGGAGAGCCGCCAGAAGCGACTTGTCTACCTACCAGTCAGAAGGACAGCCTGATGACCGGCGAGGAGGGTGTTGAACCATATGATTTATGGCAGGATTTGCGGAAACAGCAAATACACATGACAATGGAGCAATTGTTAGCATTGGTACCCAATTTCCGGAGTTCTCTCATCAAACAATTGATGGAACCAGTCAGGGCGATGGAGTCGGAGATGGAAGCGGTAACAATGGAAGTGTCGTCAGACGAATCTGCAAAGCCTGAAGCGGAAGTACAGCCTCCTGTTTTTGACGAAGCGGTCCCGGTAATTTCCGTAACACTGGAGAACAGCCGTGTGGGAGGGGTGTTGCTGGATGGAGGGTCTGGGGTCAACATCCTGTCCGAACAAATGCTGGTGCCATTGGGTATCACAAAATGGGAATCAGCACCCTTCGCCGTTCGGATGGCAGACCAACGGAGAGTGCAGCCGTTAGGATTGCTCCGTGGATTGAAAATGGAGGTTTGCGGCGTGAAGTTCGAAATCGCTGCGGTGATTCTCCGGATGGAGGATATCAGCGGGTCATACCCGTTATTGCTGAGAAGACCGTGGTTGCGGCAGGCCCGTGTGAAACAAGACTGGCAATCAGACCGCATCACCATTCGGAAAGGAAAAAAGAAGCTGAAGCTCTCGGTACATACCAAACAAGGGCTGAGGACACCATTCCGACCGACGATGGCGGAAGGTATCCATATGATGGACGGAATGGGGGTCGAAGAGGAGGATGACTACTTCAGTAGGAATACGGAGCTAGTAAGCTTGTTCGAGGTCGATGTGGTTGCCGTTTTAAAGCAATATCAGCATCAGATTCCCTCGGCTACGTAGGAGTCATCCAGTTCCACGAAAGAACCAGTCGAAGGGAGTCTACCGGAAGGCACAGGAGACATGCCGGACGAAGCGGGAGTGGCGGAGGCGGAAAGAGTTTTCGAGCAGGAACTCCGTCGCTCGCGGAGGGTCAAAGAAGACGAGCTGCTGGATCTTAACCTCGGGACGGAGGAGGAGCCAAAGAACGTCCGTGTTAGTGCGAAGCTCGATAAAGGATTTCGGGGAAAATTGGAGACATTGCTGAAATCCTTCAAAGACGTGTTCGCCTGGGACTACACAGATTTGCTCGGCATCGATCCCAAATTCTATCAGCACAGGATCAATCTGCAGAAGGATGCAATACCGGTTCGGCAACAACGGTATAGAATGAACCCAAACTATGCCCAGAGGGTGAAGGAGGAGCTGGACAGGCTGCTAAAGGTCGGGTTTATCTATCCGATTGACCGTGCAACGTGGCTTTCGCCAATAGTGATTGTTCCGAAAAAGAATTTGAAGTTGCGGGTCTGTGTTGACTACAGAAAGCTTAACGCGGTGACAATCACGGATCCGTTTCCCTTGCCGTTTAATGATACTATGCTGGATACAGTGGCAGGTCACGAGATGTATTCTTTTCTGGATGGCTTCAGTGGGTATAACCAGGTGCAGATGGCACCAGAAGATCGAGAGAAAACAGCCTTCATCACGGAGTGGGGAGCATTTGTTTTCCTGGTGATGGCATTTGGGCTAAAGAATGCTCCGGCAACATTTCAACGCATGGTCCAAGAAATATTTGAGGATTATTTACTAATCTTTATGCAGGTATTTCTGGACGATTTCAGTGTTTTTGGGAGTCGCGAGCAGCACCTTGAGCATCTGAAGAAATGCTTAACCCGGTGTAGGGAGGCACGGTTGTGTCTGAACCCTATGAAATGTGCATTCGCCGTGGGCAGCGGTATGCCGCTGGGTTGCATTGTCTCGGCGGAAGGCATTGCGGTAGATCCGGCGAAGGTCGAAGCGATTCGGCAGGCAAAGGTTCCTGGCAACGGTAAGCAGCTCGGGAGATTCCTAGGGCAGGTTAAATGGCACAGCCGAATGCTGCGGTATCTGGCGGATGTGGCGACACCACTGTATGACCAACTCAACAAAGTACCGGTAGTCTGGTCTCCTGCTTGTGACTTAGCTTTTCGACGGCTCAAACTGATGTTGGCGACAGCACCGGTGGTTCAGCCGCCAGATTGGACGAAGATGTTTCATGTCTTCGTGGATGCCTCGGACGTGGCTATTGGTAGTGTCCTCATGCAGGAAGCGACAAGCAAGTGGTTCCGACCGGTGTATTATGCAAGTCGCAGGTTGTCAAAAGCCGAACGGAATTACTCTACGACGGAGCGGGAAGCATTGGGGATGATTTATTCCGTAACAAAGTTTCGTCACTACCTGTTGGGGAATCGGTTCACGTTTCATGTGGATCATTCCGCCTTGTTGTATTTGGTACACAAGCCCGAGCTCACTGGAAAGTTGGCCCGGTGGATGCTGCTTTTACAGGAGTTCGACTTCACGGTGGTCCATCGACCAGGAAGTACACATGCCGTAGCGGATTACCTTTCGCGGTTGGAATCTGGCGAAGACCCGATGGGTGTGGAAGACGATTTTCCGGATGCCCAGCTGTTCGAACTGGAGGCGGTGGTACCGGCAGCTCCAAAGACGTGGTACGACGACATGTTTCACTTTGTCGACACGGGCCAGATGCGCGACGGAATGTCGCGAGACCAGCGGAAACGGCTCGCGCTCAAGAGCAGAGACTTCCGGATCATTGCTGACCAATTGTATAAGCAGGGGCTAGATGGTGTGTTGCGACGGTGTGTGTACCCACATGAGCAGGAGGTCATCCTGGAAGAGGCTCACCAAGGAATCAGCGGTGGACACTTCGCAGGAGAAGTAACCGGACGGAAGGTACTCCAAGGAGGTCTGTGGTGGCCAACATTAATGGGGGATGCGCATAGGTTCGTCAAAAGATGCGATGTGTGCCAGAGGTTGGGCCAGCCATCAGGTCGGGACCGGATGCCGCATAATCCCATACTGGCCCTCGAACCGTTCATGAAGTGGGGGCTGGACTTTGTAGGTCCGTTTTCGCCGCCGGCGCGGAGGACAGGTAACCGGTATATCCTGGTGGCGACGGATTACTGTACCAAATGGGTGGAGGCCAGAGCACTGAAGGATAATTCGGCAAAGGCTGTGGCCAGATTCCTTTATGAAGCCATTATGACATGGTACGGATGTCCGGTTGAGCTCGTCACGGATCAAGGTGGGCATTTCATTAATGCGGTGTTACGGGAACTGGTTACCCGGCACCTAATCATTCATAAGAAGTCCACAGTGTATTACCCTCAGGCAAACGGACAGGCGGAGTCCTCGAATAAGGTGTTGCTAGTCATTCTGAAAAAGCTGGTCAATGAAAATCGGACAGATTGGGATGAAAAACTTTACTCCGCATTATGGGCGTTCCGGACTTCCTATAAGGTTGCGACGGGGTTCACGCCATTCAAGTTGGTTTACGGAGTTGAAGCAGTGGTCCCCATGGAATTCCTAGTACCGAGTCTGCGGATTGCAGCGGCAGAGAAATTGGGCTGGGACGAGTCCGTAGACCGGAGGATTGAACAGCTGGATCGGCTGGGTGAGGAGCGGTTCAACAGTGCGTATCTTGCACAGGTAGTCCAGGACAGACGGAAGGTCTGGGTGGACCGTCATTCAAAGAAGAAGACCTTCAAACGGAGAGATGCCGTGATATTGTTTAACACTCGAATGGGTCCGCATCCGGGTAAGCTGAAGTTACGGTGGGGAGGTCCGTATTGGGTGGTGGAGCGTTATGGTGACGGCACGTTCCGATTAGGAACAATACAGGGGGAGCTGTTGCAGAAGCCGGTAAATGGATTTCGTCTCCGACCATATACAGGGCCCATGCCACCTTACCCATTTCCGGAGATACCACCTGTGATGATCATTTCAAATGCATTTGTAGCCATTTCGGTGGAGAAACCGATGATGGGGGCTATTAGTACGCACGTGTGGTATCACTCACTTTATTCCGAGAAACGGTGGGAGCAAAGCTTCGTGTTGCGGAGCGAGGACGCCGCCATGCAATCTACTGAATCTTCGAAGTGGGGCTTTTATCAGGATGATGGGACACTTGATCGTTGCATGCAAACAAGGAGTTCACCAGGGCATCCAAAAGGCAATTTGGAAGCAAAAGGGGGCTTATTTCCAACTCTTTGTTTTCCAGAACTCTTCTCCTCGCACCCCAGCTTCTCGCCGCTATGGTGGTCTTCCATCTGATCAATCCGTTACCTGTTGGGGATGAGGCTGTGCAGTCTTGGCTGACACGAACTCGTCTGGTGGAGTTCGCGGGTTTGCCATGGGCTACGACACCAGTTCATCCATTGGCGCAAGATATCTTGGCGCAGCTTGCACGCGGGCGTAAGGTCGTGGTGTATGGAAAGACTTTCACCTTGTGCAAGGAGCTGGTAGCGGCCCGGTTGCACTTGCCGGTGGATGGTCCATGCAAAGTCACGAAGCTTACCAGCAGTGCCATGGAGGCAGCTCTCGGCGCAGGTTGCAAGGGGGAGTACAACATGAAGAAGCTGGATGCTTCGCAGAAGACATGCTACAAGTTTATTGCGGAGGCACTCTGGCAGAAGGTGAAAGCAGAGCTACTGGGACAGGCCCAGTTTACCTATTTCCAGAGGGCGGAGCAAGGGAAACCGGTTCCCTGGGCGAAGCTGATGGCGGACAGAATTCTGGAGGTGGCCAAGAAGCTCTTGAAGCCAACGGCAACATCCCGGATGGGACAAGTCTTATTTCTTTTGTTCGGACCAGATGCGGAACCGGTAGTCCCAGGGTCGTATGTGGAGGTGGAGGAGTCCACAGACGATGCTTCGGACAAGGAGTCCAAGGAGGTGGAACCAGCAAGATCAACAACGGAGGGAGCTCTGACGCCAAGGAACCAGGTGACTCCGGTAGTACCTGCGGTGGAGGTTACGGCAGCAGTACCTGCGGTGGTGGTTCCGGCAGAAGTTCCACGTTCAGCCAGAGGAGTAGGCCAGCGGTCTCAGCAACATCGAGCCGCATGGCCAGTTTATTGAAAAGAAAGTTGGCTCTTGTGCCGGAAGGAGCAATGTTGAAGAAAACCCGCCCGGAAGCGGAGGCCTTGCAAGGGGAAAGCTCAGTCCACACTCGGGAGGATAGTTCGGGGAGACAGGCATGTCAGGAGGAAACCCGTGTAGTCCCAAGGGGGAGTGGTGAGTTGCAGCTATCTCCGCCAGTGGAGACATATGATCTGGTCACGGCACGATGGTTGGCGGAGCGCTTGCTCCAATGTTTTCAGAAGGGGCAGCTGGAGGAGAATGAGGCGAGGTTGCGCCAGGAAAATGCCAGGCTGCTCGAACGCAATCAACAGCTGCAGGAGCAGTTGTTACAATTCCAACAGATGGATGCACGGCGACAGCAGGATATGGAGGAAGCAAGGACGGCGATTGTCGCCCAAACTCAAGAACACCTGCGGCTGACGGAACAATTGATGGAGAAGGCTACAACTGCGACCGCCAGGGTGCAGTTGTTGGAAGCGGAAGTGATGGGGTACCGGCAACCCTCTAGCTCTACACGCATGCTGGACGAGGCACTTTTGTTGGATTTATCGGAAGCCTTCGTCGCAGAGATGCAGGGTATTTTTCTTGATCATCAACGTCAATTGCGAGTAGAGCTGGAGCGGGCTTGCAGGCCTCTCAATCGACGGTTGGCTCGGAGGGATGAGGATGATCCGGCGGGAGGGGGCGCAGGAACAGCATTTTTACCACCAGTACCGGTGACGGAAACTACGGCACAACTGGGCACAACTGGAGGGTGGAAGTTCTACATCGGCAAATACTCTCGGGAAGCAGACAGCGGCGGGACCGGTGGATTCTTCCGAAGGCTATGTCAAACGGATCGCCGACCTGGAAGAAGCCCTCCGAAGAGCGAAGGCCAGAGGAAAAAGACCCGAGATCGCACAGGTTCCCGCAATGAAGCCACGACCCCAAGCGGACGCAGCAGCCGCTTTTGTGGCAGATTTTCCGGAGCCAGCGGACGGGGAATCCTTTGACGCAAGGCACTTTTTGCAGCTGAAAGAACACGTCGCGGTGGTGCAACAGCAGTGTGACGATGCCAGATCTCAGCTGTTGGCACTCAAGCTCGCCCGGAAAGAAGAGCACCATCAACATGAAGTTGAGGTGAAGAGCCTTATGGCAGATTTGCTGAAGGTCAAAGCTACTACGGCAGAACAATCAACAGGTGCCCAAACCAAGGAATTGGGGCGGGTAATGAAACGATTGGATGGTGTGGCGAAGAAAGCAGATCGCAGTATGCGGGTAACCGCCGATCTCGAACTCGCTCTATCTGAGAAGACCCGACTGCATGAAGAGGAGCTACAACAGCTGCGGAGAACGAGTCATGTTGAGAGAGCAGCTATGTTAGTCGACCTACGGACAGCATGCCGCTATATTCATCGGATGGCGGCAGTAGCTCAGCAGGCGGGGGCGGCGGCACCACCTTTCTATGGACAGCTCCAAATTTTTGTGGATGCCCATGCTCTCAACCCGCAGCAGCTACCTTTACTTCGACCGGCGCAAGCGGCTCCGGCAGTACAAGTACCGGCGCCGGTGGCTCCAGCAGTTCCGACGGCGGCAGCGGCAGCGGCAGCAGCGGCGGCGGGGGACGATGACGGTGGCGACGTCGAGGATGAACCGTAGCGGAGAACCGGTGGGTTCGGATGCGGATCCGGAATCCGATTCACCGGGAGTGCCAAGTGTTAAGGGCAAAAGCAGCAACAGCAAAGAGGAACTAGGGGGGGAGTCCTTAGATCATTATCATTAATACGTTGTATCTAGTTTATAGTGAGATATGAAAAGACGGAAGTTCTAGGACCAGGCGGAGAACTGAAGAGGCATGGCAACTATCACGGCAACCGTCACGGCAACCGTAAAGGAGTTATGTGTGCCGGTTAGATAAAAGAGAAGAGAGCGATCATTCAGAGGGCTCATTGATGAGGATCGGAGCAAGGATCAGTGTAATCAGAAGAGGAACATTGTTATGTATCAGAGAGTACGGTGTTGTACTGCTCGCAGAAGTGTAATACAGATATTCTATTGATCTAGAAGTTGTAACACAAAGTTGTAACACAAAGTTGTATCTAGAAGTTGTAACACAAAGTTGTAACACAAAGTTGTATCACAAAGTTGTATCACAAAGTTGTGTCTAGAAGTTGTAACACAAAGTTGTAACACAAAGTTGTATCACAAAGTTGTATCACCTTCTCTTTCTTCATAAGTTCATGTTGGCACAGAGTCAACATACTCCCGGATCCATTTTATTACCCGTCCTTGGGTTATGGCTTATTTTGATTTCAGAGTTGGGATGCCATGTGCGTAATTCAGTGGCTATTTAGCGAGTCGTTCCTGCTGTAATGCTTTTGCACCACACAATTTGTAGTCAATAGTCAAGAAACTTATGTCCTCTTAAGGAGGGGTAGATGACTATGAATGTCAGAGGGGATCTCGTTGCTGAGGTTGCGGACGCTACCATCAAATCTTCTTGGGAAGAGGTTTAGCGGGGGTCTCGTTGTGGAGGATTGGTATAAAAGGATGTTGGTCAAGAAGCTTATCTCCACTTAAGGAGGGGTAGATGACTATGAATGTTAGAGGGGATCTCGTTGCTGAGGTTGCGGACGCTGCCATCGAATCTTCTTGGGAAGAGGTTTGGCGGGGGTCTCGTTGTTGAGGCTGTCATTTCTTGCTATCTTGCATACATGTTGGATGCGATTGCACCCGTAGCATTGAGCTTGTAGATAATTAGTATGCAAGTTTGATATTTTTGCATATAGGAGACGGCTGTGATGTTTGGCGGGGGTCTCATTGCGGAGGCTACAGACTCTGTTGCCAATTCATCTTGAGTTTTGGCATAGCTTCGTGTACTCCGTGTGAATTCATTGCATGCTTTGAGAGTATGGAATGAAAGTGTGTGATACTATTTTTTATGCAATCTATTATGTGCCTATGCAAAATCATGTGAGTGCATGTGATGTGTCTAACTATATGCTTATTTGTGGGATTTGATAGGGAAACTAAGACTCAAACATCCCTAATGTGCAAAAAACGTGCGTATGCAGTGAGTGTGCGTGTAACAATCTAGTGCAAACTATATGTCCAAAAACGTGCATATGCGAGTGAGTGCTTGTGATACAATCTAATCCTAACTAAGGAAGACTTGGTTTCCCAAATCTTCGTTTTTGTCGGGGATGGCTCGCGTGTTGATGTAGTAGTGCTTCAGTCGGCTCCCGTTTATTGTTGTGTTGAATTGGACTCCATCTAGTGTTTCAAGTAGCACAGCTTCGATGGGATTCATCTTTCGTACTCGGTAGGGTCCTTGACCTAGATACTTCAGTTTTCCCTTATGTACTTTGGCATTGTATAACAGGACTAAGTCGCCTTCCTTGATGTCTTTAGCTTTCAGATTCCTGTCAAACCATGCCTTTCTTCGACGTTTTTCTGTTGTCATGGTCTTGTCTCTGTATGCTTTTCCAACTGACAGAGCTTTTCTTTCAAGGACTCATGATCACCCATGCGTTCCTGTATTGCGATGCGTAGACTTGGTAGTACAAATTCGAGTGGGACCACGGCTTCAAGGCCGTATACCAATTGAAAAGGTGTGTTCCCTGTACTGACCTTGAATGTGGTTCTGTATGCCCATAAGGCTGCATTCAATTTCTCTGCCCAATCAGAACGCTGCGGTTCTACTACCTTGGTGAGGATATTGCATATGATTTTGTTTGTGGATTCTGCTAGTCCATTCCCTTGGGGGTAGTAGGGTGTGCTTTTTCTATGGATGACCATGAAGCCAGACAAGAGTTCTTGGATTACCTCATTGACAAAATGTGTGCCTCTATCCGACACAATTTCAATGGGGCATCCGAATCAGGTGATCACATGTTCGTATAAGAATCTTGCTGTGCTTTTGGCATCTGCCTTTCTGACTGCTTTAGCTTCAGCCCATTTTGTAAAGTAATCAGTGGCCACAATGATGTAACGTGCCTGTGTTCCTTTTGCTGCTGGATGTATGGGACCCACATAGTCAATCCCCCATTTTTCAAATGGTTGTTGTGCAACAACTGTTGTTAGGGGATTGAAGTCTTTGTGTTGTGGTTTAATAGTTCGTTGGCATACATCACAGCCCTTTACATATTCATAGGCATCTACCCACAGTGTTGGCCACCAATAGCCTGCGAGGAGAACTTTTCTTGCTGTGGCTTCCCCTTGGAAGTGTCCTCCTGCAATGCCTTCATGGACTTCACTCAGGATGGGTAGGATCTCATGAGGCATTACACATCTTCTTAATATCTGGTCCTTGCCCATCTTGTACAGTTGGCCTGCAATGAGTTGGTAGGGTGCAGCCTTTAGAATCAATTTTCTGGCATCTACTGCTTTCATGTCAGGGGGTGGTCTTCCTACCATCAAGTACCCAATGATATCTCCACACCATTCTGGAACAGCATCTATTTGAAATAGTGTGGCATCTGGTAAGTCGTCTTCTACTCCAGTGGCTTCTTCTCCGGTCTTGACTCGAGACATGTGATCGGCAATGTAGTGTTGGGCACCTTTGCGGACCACGATTTTGAAGTTGAATTCTTGCAGCAAGAGGAGCCATCTGGTTATTCTACCTGTGGTACACGGACGGTTTACAAGATAAAGCAATGCTTGATGGTCGGTGTAGAAGACAAAATCATTTGCGAGTAGATAGTGTCAAAATTTCTTTACACTATACACCATTGCTAGGGCTTCTCTTTCTGTGGTTGTATAGTTGATCTCTGCATCATTGAGTTGTCGACTGGCAAAGTAGACGGGGTAGTCTTTCTTATGTTCACCAGGTTGACAAAGCACACTCCCAATTGCATACTTGGATCCATCAGTATGAACATGAAAATCAATATCCCAATTGGGAGATATAAGGATGGGTGTTGTGATTAGGCGCCACTTTAAAAGCTCAAAGGCTTGGTCGCACTCTTCGGTCCAGAAGAACTCCACTAATAATTTGTAAAGTGGTCTAGCTATCATGGCATACCGCAATATAAATCTTCTATAATAGCCGGCATGTCCCATAAAGACCTGTACACCTTTGGAATTTGTAGGAGGAGGCAACTCCACGATGATTTTGATTTTGTCCATGTCAGTTGCAATCCCATGTTGAGAGATGATGTGTCCCAAAACAACTCCGTGGGTGACCATGAACTGGCATTTTGTTGGATTTAGGGAGATGCCATACTCCCTGCATTTGATTAGTACTTCTTCCAGACATTTGAAGTGGTCCTATTTGGTTGAATGGATGCACAAATCATCCAAGAATACCTGTAAAAACTTATTCAAAAATGACTTGAAAGCTGTGAACATGACTCGCTGGAATGTTGCTGGGGCATTACAAAGGCCGAATGGCATGACTCTATATGCAAAAATACCCCATTCTGTAGCAAATGCTGTTTTTGATTGGTCTTGAGGAGCAATTTGCACTTGGTTATAGCCACTGAAGCCATCCAAGAAGCTGTATATTTCGGATCCTGCCACCTTTTCCAACACTGTTTCTGTTAAGGGTAGGGGGTAGTGATCCCTAATTGTGGCGGCATTCACATTTTTCAAGTTTACGCATATTCTGAGCTTCTTGTTGCGTTTAGGCACAATGAAAATGGGTGAAACCCAATCAGTGTGCTCTATCTCGTAGATGAATCCGGCATCTAGGAGTTTTTCCAGCTCGTCATAAACCATGGTGCCATATTTAGGATTTGTGCGATAAGGTCCACATACCTTAGGGCGAGCACCTTCCCTTATAGGTATCGTGTGAACTGCCACTTCTGGTGAAATTCCTTTCATCTCTTTGTATGACCATGCTAGGCAGTCACGGTACTCCATTAGGAGGTTTTTGAGTTTGCTTTCATCTTCTTGACGGAGCTGTTTCCCAATGAAAACCAATTTTTCTTCCTCCCCTTCAAGGGCGAGGTTTATTGTGCGTGTTTTTGCCGGTCCCTCATAGATTGGAGTTCTCCAATGCTATCGGTTTCTTGAACTTCAGATTCTCTAATTGGTCTTGGCATTGCTATTGGTGCATTGCCACTTGTATAATTCTTAAAGTATTCCGGCACTTCTCGAAGATCGGCCTCTGATGGGGTTAAACTAGCCTGGCAGGTGTCATGTGTACTGGGTGGCATAGTTGCATTTAGTAATTTGTTAGGCTCTTCTTTTCTTTCTTTTGCTGAAGTCTCTTGATCGAGCTTCATCCGCACATGTGGCTTATATTTCCTAAACTTCTTACGTTGGGAATTGTGGGGTAACTTTTCCACTGGTAAGGTGTGTCCAAGTAAGGGTTCATGTGCTGCACATACTCCTTCCAGTCCCTCAGGGGACCATTCAAGAGGTGGTGGTTTTGATTTTGAGGGGACTGCCTTTGCAAGATACAATTCGACAATCCTTGTTTGAACTCGTTCGAATTCATTGAAGTGCTCGGCCTTGGCTTTTCTGTGATTTCCTCCTGCAGCTTTCTTGCGGGATCTTCTGCTGTTATGCAACTGTGGAGGTTCAACTTTTGGGAGCTCAACTGCCATTAGAGCATGGAGAATGGCTAGGTCATTATCAAAGATTTGATCTTCAATTTCAGCATTCGCAGCCTCTGTTTCAAGGTCCCAAGGAAAATCTAAGTCATCATTGGTATGGGTACCTTCTTCAGGTTCATTATCCCATTCGAGGTCAGCCATAAAGAAAGGCATCTCTAGATTGATTGGTTCTTCATGTGTCGGTGGAGGATCGACCTGTAGTGCGTTAACATCTATCTGTGAGAAAATGGGGTCTAATGAATGGCAGTTGTCGATGGTTGCCAATGTTTGTATCCAGTTATTGACATTGCTTTGTGAGTCACCTGCTATGGCATGCTGTTGCAAGGGAGCTGATTTGCTCGAGATTGTCGTGGAAGATGTGTCATCCAATGCTCTAGGAACAATTGGTTTAATAGCTCCTGTCCCCACATTCACCCTGACTGCAGTGTCTCGATTCTGGATTGTCAATCTATCCGTTCCCCAGTCATGGAGGACTGATGCTTCCCGTAACCAAGGACGTCCCAGTAAGATTTGATAGGATTTTTTGGGGAGATCCAAGATTGTGAATTGAAGGGAAAAGCAGACTCCTGCGATCTTTGTGGACACGCCATTCACTATTCCCAAGGGTTTAGCCCGTGAATCATCGGCAAGGCGTATGTTGAAATTAGCCTTTTGCATTGGTGGGAGACCCCATTCTTCGTAAAGCTCCTTTGATAGGACATTGACACCTGCTCCACCATCCACTATGGCTTGGACTTTATTATATGCCTTGTGGATCAAAGGCACAGTGATGTTGTGTATGTCATCTTTCTCACCCATCCTCACAGGGATATCTTCAATGTCGTTCATAGGTGGAGGGGGATTTGCGAGTTCAATCCATCCTTTGAAACTCTCCCAGAGATTGGGACAATTTCGTACGAGGATTCCGATGGGGATTGACACAGGGCAACTCAGGATGCTAGAGAGTGCAGCTCCTTCAAGTTGATGTGGCGGTACATTCTGTTGTGGATTTTGTTGTTGGAACAAAGGCTCGAGTACAGTATCAATACTTTGTGGGGCCAAGTCATGGAGTGGGTCTTGAGCTTGTTTCTGAGCCTCAAATTGAGCTTGTTCATTTTGGACCCATTGCTGAAGTGCCTGCAAACGAGCCTTCTCCACCTCTGCATTCGGGAAAGGAGCTTCTTTTATTCGAGGCTCGGGAGTTGATGTGGATGAACTCGGCTGCTCATTGCTTGGCAGAGGTGGAGGCACTTGTGCTTTCTTTTTCAGAAGTCGCTTCGGTTGGATTGGAATGATAGGGTCCTTCGTGGCCTCTTTCTGTTGGCGTGTAATTACATTGATAGGTTGTGACCTTAGACTTGCCGGACCCAGACTTTGATGGTCCACCCCAATGATGCTGATGGGGACGTCAGGCTTAGCCTCTGTTTGTTCTGGGACCTTATTTTTCATGGGACAATCCATACAGGCATGTCCTATGCCACAATCTCTGCAGAGCGGTTGGAAAGTGGCTGTTACCACGATGAGGGCACTCTACGATCCTATGATTTTCTCCACAACCGTAACACTTGATTGGTGCTCGAAATGTGTTGGGTCGCACTTGATTTGCATAGACTGGTATTAGACCCTCTGCACCTTTTACATAGTACACTGGGTACTCTGCTTCATACTCAAATAGCGAGTCTACTTCCTCGGCTTGTAATTGATGTATGGGAACTGCCTGAGGAGCTGGATTTGGTGCTCTTGGATACGGTCGTGGATTCGGATTCCTGAGTAGTTGTGGGACTTGTGTCCGAACGGGAACACGATTTAGTCTCGGAGCTGGGGGCGCTTGTGCAAGTGCCGGTTGCCTGTATACTGGCATGGGTGCCGCTTGGTATTGTGGTGGTCGAGGCGGATTGTTGCGCATGTTGAAGATGCAACTGTTCTCATCATGGCCGCCGACGACACAGATATGGCACCACAATCGTGGCGGTGGATTTGCTTGTGCAATGATCCTTGCTCTTAGGACGGGGCATTCATTTGCTGTATGATTTGCCAAGCAGTGTGGGCACCAGACATTTTCTCGCTGTGGATATGTTTGAGTTGGCGGCTGAGACAAGTGGAGTTTTTGATCCATGGCCTGCATCATATCTTCTTTCAGCTTCAAGGTCATGGCCTCTAGGCGATCTTCATGGGATGTTTCGGCAGTGTCCTTTGATTTACCTTTTTTCGAGCGCTTATCTCGTGTATTTGATCTGGCATCATCACTGCTAGTGTCTGAATCTGTCATGCCATCTTCGATGTCAATGGCTGCCGCATGAGCAGCACTGAATGTTTCATAGCTACTTATCTTTTTCATATCCTTGCGGATTTTCTTTCTTAGACCTGCTATGAACCATGCCGTGAGGTACTTTGCATCGGGGCATGGGTCACATTTGGCGATCAATCTCTTCATCTTTCCCAGGTATGTGTGTACATCTTCCCTCCGGCCTTGTTCGATCTTGCTGAGTTGGAGAGCGGGATCATCTTGTAGCCTCTCCGTTTGAAAGCGACGTTTGAATTCGGTTTGAAGTAGGTCCCATGTGGCACATTCTTCCATGAGAAGGTCGAGGTACCATTCCGACGCCTCATCAGTTAAGGCCATTGGAAACCAAGCCACCCTGGTTTCATGGGATTGATCACCACCTGCTCGACATGCGGCATCAAAATGCTCGAGGAAGCGAGCTGGGTCTCCCCTACCATTATATTTGGGAAGTTCCAGTTTTCCCAAGGGGCGTCGGCCTTGATTGTTGTGATTTCGTCGATTGAAGAAGTTGTCAGCCTCAGCATCGAGCTCAATATCCCCATCATGCTCATGACGGCGTCCAGCCATGTTGGGGCGTGGAGCAGTTAAAGGAAGTTGTTGAATCTCAGGGGGGGAGTCGGGGTAGAGGATTGGCGGGGGTGGTTGTTGCAGTGGAGTTAGTTGCGGATGGGGCGAGCGTTGGAGTCGAAGTCATTGGCCGGAACGTAACTGCATGCAGATGGTGCGTGATTTGCCAAGGGTGTCGCTACCCCAAGGGTGTTTGTGGAGGTGGTGTTGTTAGGAGAGTTAGAGTGATGTTAGTTTGTGTAGGGACCGTCGTGTTAATAATGTGCCTAAGATTGTCCTACGTGTGTAGGGAAATGTGCCGGTGCAGACGGATCGTTAATCGGAGGTCACGGCGTGAAAATACGAGTGAATTTGTGCAAAATGAGGCCCACACGGGGGCGCGAATGAACGTGTGCTAGGGATGCCAAAAGGGTGTGCAATGGGCTTGAAAAATACCCCGTAACGTGGTGTTTCCATGTGTGAAATTTGGGTTCAAACGGGGTTCAATTTGGGTCCCAAACGGATGAGTTTCGAGGGGTTAAAGGAGGGGTAAATTTGGCGGTTGGGGGGTCCTAATGGTGGTGTGAATGGACTTTAAGTCCAACCGAGGGGTTGAAACCAAGTTGATCTAGTTAGACTAACTAATCAGTTAGTCTAACCTAGCCTAGTGAGGGTTAGACTAACCATAGTCTAACTTAGTTAGTGTAACTAACTACAGTTAAGTTAACTGAGGTTAGGTTAAACTAACCGAACCAAGGCCAAAACTAACCTAGTGTAGGTTTCTGCTAACTAACCTAGATTAACCTAATCTAACTGGGTTAGTCTAACAAGCCTAGGGTTAACCGACTAACCTAACCTAACCTAACCTAGGTTAACCAACTAACCTAACTACAGTTAGCAACTAACCTGAGGTTAGTTTAGGAAAAAACTTTTACTCTCCTTGCCCTTGAGTGTTATGTTCGTGAAAGTTTGAAGTAGTGACTTGTTTTACACATACCTACGTATGTTTACTCGCTACATGAGACGCTAGTCTCCCCGGCAGTGGCGCCAAATGTTGGCTCTTTCCTACTGCTTTCGTAGGAAGAGCTGGGTATTCTATGTTGCAGGGTTTCGAGGCTTTTTGTCACCTACAGATATATTGGGATTGTCGTTGTAGTATATGTGTAGCTTAGGACCTCGAGTCGTGTTCCGGTGAGAGACGTAGGCTTAAGTGTGGTAAGCAAACAAAGTGCAAGCATGTGTAAAAGGCACGTAAACCATCTTTGTTGAGGTAATGAAGGCTTTCGCCTTCATTGGGGGTTGTAGGGTTTAGGAAGAATTTAAGGGTTCAGAAGGAGGTTCCAGGGTTTAGAAAGAGTTTCAGGGTTTAGGAGGAGTTCCAGGGTTCAGAAGGAGGTTCCAGGGTTCAGAAAGAGTTCCAGGGTTCAGGAAGAGGTTCCAAGGTTTAGAAGGAGTCCAGGGTTAAAAGGAGGATCCAAGGTTCAGAGTAGAGTACATGGTGGAGAACTCGTCTCCCTCGTAGATCATGGAGTTTAAGGGTTTAGGAAAGCATAGGAGTGGGAGAGGAAGAAGGTGTAAGAGCATGGGTGAAAGAAGAGAGAGGAGGAAGGAGGAGGAGGGAAGAGGAGGAGGGAGGGGGAGGAGAGAGGAGGAGGAGGAGGAGGGAGGAGGAGGAGGAGGAGGAGGAGGAGGAGGAGGAGGAGGGAGGAGGAGGAGAAGGAGGAAGGAGAAGGAGGGAGGAGGAGAGGGAGAGGGTGGGTTGCAGGGTTGGAGGAGAGGGGAGAAGGGTTGCAAGGTTAGGACATGCTTTTGGACGTGCAGTGCAAGGAAGCATGGACACTTGAGACAAATGCTTGGAATACCAATGTAGACTCAACACAATGCCCCAAGAGTGTGGGCTTCATTCCATTATGGGGTATTTATACAAGTTGGAGAGCTTCTCTCTCTGCATGTAACACAAAGTCGTATCACAAAGTTGTAACACAAAGTTGTATCACAAAGTTGTTACACAAAGTCGTAACACATTCTCTCTCTTCTTGTAGACAAACTTGTAACACAAAGTTGTAACACAAAGTTGTATCACAAAGTTGTAACACAAAGTTGTAACACAAAGTTGTGTCACAAAGTCGTAACACATTCTCTCTCTTCTTGTAGGCAAACTTGTAACACAAAGTTGTAACACAAAGTTGTATCACAAAGTTGTAACACAAAGTTGTGTCTAGAAGTTGTAACACAAAGTTGTATCTAGAAGTTATAACACAAAGTTGTAACACAAAGTTGTATCACAAAGTTGTATCACAAAGTTGTGTCTAGAAGTTGTAACACAAAGTTGTAACACAAAGTTGTATCACAAAGTTGTATCACCTTCTCTTTCTTCATAAGTTCATGTGTATGTGAGAAAGCCGCAAGTGAGACTCCTTCCTTCTCTCCCACTATCTTCACACTTGCTGTTCCTCTGAATCCACGAATTATTTCAGATCAAATGCCAGTGGATGTTTTTCTTGAACTTGAGCCTTAGTCCCTACGCTTGTAATTACTAGCGCCTCATCATTCAGCTGAATCATGGACACCTCAGCTTCCTTCCAACATTCTGAGCAATCACACTCACATTTAGGATACTAAATACCATGCTGACCATATCTCTTTGTGACTATTCTTGTAGTCTCCTCCTCGAAAATCTCTTTGGACTCCTCCACAATTGTCTCTAAAATGACCACATTTACTCCTGCTAGTGGTTGTGGTGGTGGGTTTGCATTTAGTCTAGGGGTGAAATTCACAATGGGTATGCCTCTTTCATTTCTATGTTTACACCACAGTTCACACTGAGGACCTTGATGATGCCCATCCTCAAGCCCACAATACGTGCATGCTTGACTGTTTTGTCTTTGCTGTGTATTCTAGTTCTAGTTCTATGGTCCTCTAGGTGTTGCATTGTTATATCTTCGGTTAGCTTGTGCTCCCACTTGATTAACTACTACTGATTGGGCATCTTGTGCTATTGGCTATAGATGAGGAGGTAACCCCCCTATAACTTGGATTATATCCTGCTAAAGAACCTGGAGTCAATGACCTAGCCAAGGCCCTAAATGATCTTCGGCTTGAGATGGTGGGCATCAGAAATCAAGGCAATCACCCTCCAAGAGAACGTGCCAATGTTGTGTGCTACGAGTGCCACCAGAAGGGTCATTATCGCACAGAATGTCCCAATATTCCAAGGGTGAATCTTCTAAGTGAATCAGGCACCAAGGATTCTGATGTGGAGATCCTTGACCTTGGGAAAAGAAGTCGTACCACCTCGGATCCCTCTCCAAACCGTGGCCCGGGCCACCCCAGGAAGAAGGTGTCCTTCTCAGAGCCCTCAGATGCTGAGATGGCAGACCCACCAATAGAGAAGACTAAAAGATCTTGCAAGAGTAAGTGGTCACCCTCGGATTTTCCCATCGGCTCGGGGCAAGAGGAGTATTCGGTCGTTGAGGACCTTGCTCATCAGTCTTTGAGCATCACATTCCCTCAACTAATAGCATTAAGCCCTAAGGTGAGACGTGAGCTGCATCAAGGGCTCTCAACAAGGAGGAGCAAGAAAAAGGGAAAGGTACGAGAGGTCTCTTCTATCTCTGAAGAAATTGATCGGCACCCACATACAGTAGATGTCATCATAGATAATTGCCATGTCAAAAGGTGTGTGTCGATGGGGGAGCTGCATGTAATATCATGGTGCCCCGTATCATGAAGAAATTGAATTTGAAATGCACAAGGCGTTCCTCCACTCGAATCAAGGTAGGAGATGGTCGACGACTCGCCACCCTAGGAGTCATTGAGGATTTGCCCATCACTATCAATGGGTTAACCACCACCGTCAATTTCTATGTAGTGGACATGGAAGATATAGGCAAGAGTTACCCAGCCATACTCGGGAGACCATGGTTGAGAAAGAGTGATGCAGTCAGCTATTGGAAGATAGGACACATGTCTTTTGGTGCTTCTAAGGAGAAGATCTTGGTGCAACCAGGTGCCACTGAACCAGAAGAAGAAAAGGAGTAGGACAGTGATACTCTCTCATCCTTGGTGTTTGAATCAATGGAAGAATCAGACAGGGGGGAGGAGTTCTCAAAGGAGGAAGTTTACATGATCCGGGTCTAACCCCGCCACTTGCAAAAAAGGTAACAGCTAGTCCTCAACAACTTGAATCTATGCTTTCCCATGACCTCATGCCAAGTGAGAAAGACGAGTTCCTAGAAATGCTCAAAGATTTCCCTGACCTCTTCGCAACTAGCTATCGCCACCTTCGCCATGTGACTGCCATAGAGCACAAGATAGAGTTTAAGCATGATTCGAAGCCTGTGGCTTAGAAGTATCCGAGATTAAGGCCCCTACAGACCGATGCTTTGCGCTCAGAGTTGCAGAAACTTGTAGAAGCTGGGTTTATTGTTCCGGTTCACAATACTGAATGGGTTTCACCAATGGTAGTCACCCCAAAGAAAAATAACAAGTGGCGGGTCTACATCGACTATAAGAAACTCAATACAGCCACCAAGAGGGACCATCATCCTCTTCCTTTCAAGACCTCATTCTTGAGAAGGTAAGTGGTCATGAGATGTATAATTTCTGTGATGGTTACTCCAGGTTTTATCAAATCATAATTGCTGAGGATGTGCTTAAAACCACATTTGCCACACCTTGGGGGACGTTTGCATTCAAAGTAATGCCATTTGGCCTCACCAATGCTCGTGCTACCTTTCAAATATTTATGCAGATGGTGTTTGCTCCATATTTGGGGGTTTTCTTGGAGGTGTTTTTAGATGATTTCTGTATATTCTTGGCACGTAAGGAGTGTGAGAACACAATACAACGTATGTGCTCAACAGATAACAGGATCTTGTATGCAAGAGAGAAAAGCAAATAGTATGGAGAATCAAAAATTTGATTACTATAAAACTGATACAATAGATGGTGTTGCCTCCTAGCCGTGCGCTCCTGTGAGAGAAGCTTCGATGGCATGTTAGAAACAGTAGAGGACGGAGGCTGGATGCTAAGGAATCAGGGTCGCTATAGCCAGTGATGATAATGGGCTTCACGGGCTTGCTCTTATATAGCCACCAGTCGTAGTCGGTTAGACCCAATTGGGTGACCGACCTAGTCCGCCCAAAATGGTCGACTGCGGGTCGGTCCCAAAATAGGCCACCGACCATACGATAGAACGGTGGCATAGAATAGAGCAACTAACCTACGGCCCACAGCCATCCGGGATCATTTGGGGATCCAAACGGGCCCCGCAGCTCGAGAGTGGGCTGCCCCGGGAAATGCTCCATCTACCCTCAGTGCGGTCAGTCATGGGATGCCTTCCCTCACTTGCATGTAGCCTAGTTGGCAGTGTGCCAACTCTATCTGAAGCCGTCCAGCCATCAGGCCACACATGGCCCCCATCTGGTGTCCAAACCAGGACCTACCGGATAACGGAGCTACTCAAATGCCTTCTCCTCATATGGGGGGCTTACAAGTAGAGTTAGCTGGTTCTCGCATAGTTACACGAGAGTGGAGCATTGATATCTAACACCCCCCCTCAATGTCCACCCACAAGTGAACTTACCTTTTCAGCCCAATGCCAAGTCGATGAAGATGCCTCTCCAGCAAGTCTCTTCCAAGAGCCTTCGTGAAGATGTCTGCAGCATTCTCTGTAGTCGAACAGTACACCAAGTCGACCTCTCCATCCATGATGAGCTCGCGTACAAAGTGATATTGAATCTCAATGTGTTTTGTGCGAGCCTGGAACACAGGGTTCTTTGCAATCGCCATGCAACTTTGATTGTCACATGATAACTGCGTAGGCTTGTACTGCACTGCACCCATGTCCCCTAAAATCCTCCTCAACCACACTGCCTCACAAGAAGCAAAACATGCTGATTTGTACTCAGCCTCGGTAGAAGAAAGAGCAACTATGGGTTGCTTCTTGCTGACCCATGACACAGCTCCAGATCCGAGTGAGAAATAGTAACCTGTCACTCGTCTCCTGCCCAATCCGAGTCACAGAATCCGGTCAAGATGTTGCCCTTGGTATAGGAAATGCCATTATCAAGTGTGCCTTTGATGTATTTCAGCACCTGCATCCCTGCCCTCCAATGGTTCTCCCGGGGCTTATTGGAAAACCTACTTAGTATACCACTCGCAAAACTAATGTCCGGCCGTGTGTTGCACAAGTAAATCAAGCTGCCCACAAGCCTTCTGTACTTCGCTTCATCCACCAGTGGTGATGAATCCTCGTTTGAGAGCT
This sequence comes from Dipteris shenzhenensis, assembly GCF_047967505.1. Classification (NCBI taxonomy): domain Eukaryota; kingdom Viridiplantae; phylum Streptophyta; class Polypodiopsida; order Gleicheniales; family Dipteridaceae; genus Dipteris; species Dipteris shenzhenensis. The sequence goes on from NC_141625.1 coordinate 2,383,057, forward strand.
TCACATCAACCTCCATAGGGGTGCCAACTGTCTTGCACTCAGCCATGCCAAATGCCTTCAGTATCTCTCCAGCATACTTCAGCTGTGAGATGAAGATCTGTTTTGGCTCTTGCCAAACTTCAATCCCCAAACAGAAATGCATCAGTCCAAGGTCTGTCATTTCAAACTCTCTTCCTAGCAAATGCTTTGTCTGTGAGATCTTCTCTTCATGGTTCCCTGTTATGACAAGGTTGTCCACATGAAGGACCACGATCATACACCTACCTCCTTCTCTGAAGATATACAAATTTGCATCAGATGGGCTCCTCCTGAACCCGTTTTGTAGAAAGTAGGCATCAATCCGTTGGTACCATGCTCATGGGGCCTGTTTTAGCCCGTAAAGTGCCTTCTTTAGTTTACAGACTTTACCTTTTGAACTGGGGATGAACCGAGGATCACAAAACCTGGTGGTTGTTCCACGTAAACCTAGTGGTTGTTTCACGTATACCTCCTCCTTGAGATCTCCATTGAGAAAGGAAGATTTTACATCCATCTAAAACACGGGCCAACTTCCCTGGGCTGCTAAAGCCCAAACACTGTGAATTATGGTTAGTCAATCTGTGGGAGCAAAAGTATCCTGATAATCAAAACCATGTACCTGTGCGAATCCTTTTGCCATGAGCCGAGCCTTGTACTTATCCAACATGCCGTCGAACTTGTACATGGTCTTGTACACCCACTTGGTGCTGATTACCTTGCATTTTGGTGGTCGATCCACAAGGTCCCAAGTGTTGTTCTTCATTATGGAGCCATATTCCGACTGCATAGCCTCCATCCACCTATCATCACCCTGTGCCTCTTCAAGACACTTAGGTTCTTCAGCACGGATCACCTCTGTCATCAAAGCATAGCTGACTAAGTGTTCCTGCACCCTTCTTTGCTCCTCTAATCTCTTGGACCGGCAGTGTTCAGATGGTTCCTCCTCAATGGCTGGTGGTTCTCTGCCATCCAAAAGCTACTTTACCCACTTCGAGAATGGCCGTTGCTGTTGTCATTCCGCAGGCTCTTCTTCCTCTTCTTTATCTTGAATCCTCCCAAGCACCGTTGGGGGAGTTTAGTCTACTGTTGGTGGTTGTACTGGATGGATATCCTGGTCCTAGTTGTCTGGGAAGGAAGCATCCTCCTCCAATTGATGCGGTTGTTCTGAGAAGACCACATCGTGACTTACTATTACCTTCTTGGTAACAGGGTTATAGAGACGGTAACCCTTCGCCTCTTCACTATAGTCCAAGAAAATACACTTCAAGCTCTTTGGTTCCCATTTGGTCCTGTTAGCATCAGGGACATGCACAAAACAGTCACATCCAAAAACTCTGAAATGTGCAGCTGAAGGTTTCTTACTAGAAAAGGCGTGCAGTGGAGTCATCCCGTTCACAGCCTTCGTGTAGCTACGATTCAAAATGTAAACTGCCATGTTACATGCTTCAGCCCAAAAAGCCTTTGGCAAATCTTTCAATTTCATCATACTCCTGCCCATTTTGCAAATGACGCACATCTTGCGCTCTGCTACTCCATTTTGCTGTGGTGTATGTGGCGGGGGTTTCTACCTCTTGATCCCGTGACTTTTGCAGTAACTTTCGAATTCACTTGATGTGAACTCACCACCTCTGTCTGATCTCAACTTCTTCACCTTCCTCCCCATTTCTTTCTCGACCATTACATGCCATTCTTTGAACTTACTAAAAGCCTGATCTTTAGTCTTCAAGAAGTATATCCATATCCTTCTACTGTAGTCATCGATCAGCATCATGAAGTAGTAGGAACCACCCAAAGCTTTCATCTCCATCTTTCCACAGAGGTCCGTGTAAACGAGCTCTAGAGGAGCCTTTGCCTTGCTGGCCTCTTTAGGAAAGGGCTGCCGATGCTGCTTGCCCATCATGCAAGCTTCACATACATCGCGCAAATCTGTAATTTCTGGTAGGTCTACAATCATTCCACTTTTATGCATCTCCTTTGAGGAACTAAGGTTTAGATGACCAAACCTCTCATGCCACAGCTTAGTGTTCTTCACATCGGCTCGAGCACTGAAAGCTGAGAGTTCGTAGATGTTGTTGCGCTGTGTACCTTTACCAACGACCTTCCCTTGAAGATCCAAAATATGTGCACCATTCTTATCGAATTGAACTTTGAGGTCCCGATCCGTGATCGCAGAAACGGGCAACAAGTTCCTCTTGATATCTGGCACATAAAGAACATCGGACAACTGTTTTACAACTCCATCTGACTTGAGAGCAATCGTACCTTTTCCTTTTGCTGGACATTTTGCATCATTGCCTACTACTACCAAGATGTCATTCCCTATCGGATGTAGAGAGGTATACCAATCCTTCCGACTGGTCATGTGGCATGATGCACCACTGTCAATAATCCAAGGTTCATCTACAGGTACATGAACTGCCTCCGTGCAAATCTCCTCAATTGCTATGGACAACTCTACTGGTATTGTCTGTGCGCTATTGCTAGACTCTTTCTTTACTCCATTCTTCTCATCTGCAATCTTCTTCCGGCACTCATTCTGCTTGTGCCCTCCCTTGTTGCAAGAGAAGCACTTGAAATTTGAACTCCTTTTTTTAAATCCCTATAAGAAGTTCATTAAGTGGTATTTGGCTAAGATTGCATTAAATTTCATATAGGTTCAAATTTCAATCACATTATAATGAAACATGGTCTTTCGATGCTTATATGTAAACCATTATCAACTCTTGAGATGTACTACCTTCATATTTTTTCCTTCACAAACACTGTCACCATGCCTCCTACAACTTATATTGTATTCTTACCGATTTTGAAGTTTTCATGTCTATGTAAGTTCTACATTGTAGATTCCTTCTTCTTGTGTGATTTTAAATACAACATCTAATTTTCTTCTAGTTTTTCCTTATATGATTTTCAATTTAATATCTCGTTCTCTTGGGTTTGTACTGTTTCATTCCTTTAATAAATGTTTTACATGATGCATGTCTTTTCGTTATTCAAATTTGATTCTTATTTGATCATTTTGTAACTTTCATGTCTCATTGTGCTTCTAACATTTATATTCTTGCTTATCTTCTTCTATATTTTTAGTCAAACTGATGCTTCACTTGTCAAAAAGGATTATCATAGTAGAAATTTTAATGTAGACATAGCACAAAGTCCTCGCATCTAGGTTTAGAAGGGATAATGTAAAAGGAAGGGATAATTAAATTAGCACAGTACAAATTATAATGTAGACACATAGCACAAAATTCTTGCATCTAGATTTATTTAGGTGCATATAAGATCTTCTCTTATATAGGCTTTCATGGGCATAGAATTGAGTGTAGCCTCTCACCAATACTAGCATGGCTTCTATTTTGCCAAAATAGTCACCCTCATAGAATATAATATAATTTCATACAACACCATTTCACCTTGAGAAGTCCTTTTGATTACTCTCTTACAACATGTTTTCACACTACAATTAATTGAAATTGATGCTATTACAAGTGGACCATGTGCACAGGCTTGATCCTTGAACGCTTGACAATGCTCGCACATCCAAAAAGTAGGATTGAAAGTGCTTAGTAGTTTAGAGTTTTGTGTCTATTTTCTAGGAAAGCATATGTCTACAGGTTATCCTATGTCTTGTCAAAATGAAAAGATTTGCAAAATGTGAAATTTGGATCCTTGGGACTTTATGAGGCCATTACCCAATTGTGGCTCCAGACTCTTGATGCAACCCTTTTTCACAAGAGCTGGCTCATTCCATAGTCCTTGTGCCGAGTACTCATAGCACAATTGATGCTTTGTGTGGACAAGGAGGACTAAATTTACACACAAAAGGGCCCACGTATAGGCTACCTAAACGTTCATGGAGATTTGTCAAATTCAATTGTAATGGAAATTTGTCAATTGTATGAAAAGACTAGAAGACCTATAAAAAGCAAAAATGAAAAGGGAATCCATAAGGACCACTTTGTCCATATTTGGCCTGCTTACACTGACTTATTTGCTAGGGATTATTTCATTGTGACCATGCAAAGCAAGGTCACGATATGGACCTTCAAGGTTGTCTTTGGAGGTAAGGACAATCCTAGGACATTGTTCAACTCAAGAAGCAAGAAACGTTGTTTGCTAATGAGAATATTTTTGCATATACCACCAAGGTAGGCCTCATCAATCCTCTCTCTCTCTCTCTCTCTCTCTCTCTCTCTCTCTCTCTCTCTCTCTCTCTCTCTCTCTCTCTCTCTCTCTCTCTCTCTCCCTCTCTCTCCTTGGGGGATTCACTTCAAAAAAATTAGTGTACCACATGCATTCAAAAGGAGGGGTAAAGATAAAGCACTCTGAGACGTAGCATGCCAAGCTCCGACGGTATCCTTCCAATGAGTTGGCAGTTCTGTTGAAGCACCAACTCCTCCAAAGTTGAGTAGTTCCCCAAATGAGCCCCAAATTTGTGGGAATGTCACCCGTCACTCTAGGGCCCCAAAGATAAAGCCCTCTCAAATGTTCTAGCATGCCTAGCTCTGACGGTATCTCTCCACTCAATTGGTTCTACCCACGATCTAGCATCTCCAAAGCCAAGAAGTTCACCAAAGTTATGGGAATCCTACCCGTCAAGACATTGCCCCAAAGGTAAATCCCTCTTAGCCGTTGTAGCATTCCCAGCTCTGGTGGTATCCCCCCACTCAACTGATTCTGATAAAGCTCCAGGTCCTCCAAAGTCGAGCAGTTCACCAAACTTGTGGGAACACCACCCATCAATGCACTGCCCCAAAGGTTAAGAAGTCTCAGCCGTTGTAACATTCCTAGCTCCGGTGGTATCCCTCCACTCAGCTAATTCTTGTCAAGCTCCAGCTCCTCCAAAGTCGAGCAGTTCAACAAACTTGTGGGAACACCACCCATCAATGCATTGCCCCAAAGCTGAAGCCATCTGAGATGCTGTAACATCCCCAGCTCTAGCGGTATCCCTCTTCTCAAATGGTTTTTTGAAAGCTCCAAGTCCTCCAAGCCAAGCAATTCCCCAAAGTTGTGGGGACAACACCCATTTATCCATTTTTCACAAGGTAAAGCACCCTGAAACGTTGTAGCATGCCTAGCTCTGATGGTATCTCTCCAATAAAGTTGTTAGCACTAAGATCAAGGAATTGCAAGGAGGTACAATTGACAAATAACCAAGGGGGGATGTTGCCAAAGGAATTATTAAAGGAGAGGTTGAGATCTAAGAGGAAGGAGAGGTGGCCGAGAGGCAAGGGAATGGAGCCGTGAAGTGAGAGATTAGACAAGTGGAGAGCTACAACATGACCTTGTTGGTTACATTGTATTCTTGTCCATGCAGGTGTGGTGGAGGAATTAGTACAGCAACTACTTGAATTGTGCATCTCGACCCCCCAAGTCGAAAGGGAACCCTGAGGGTCTAACAAGGAGGCCTTGAATGAAAGCAAGGAGGTAGCATCTTGGGGGCTTGGTGCGCAGCCTCCTGTTGCAACCACTACAAAAGTGAAACACATGAGGATACAAATCTTTAACACCACCATGCTTGCTATATGCCTCACACACATGGCTCTAAGCCTACTCTTAGCCTTGAAATCCATAAGTATCAATTATTGTCCCCCCTTCCTCCTCTCCTTACATATATACTAGCTCTACCATATCGTTGCCATGTGTAGCATCAAGATACATTCATATATGAGCAATTTGTCAAAATCTTTAAGGACCAAGCTTTGTCCATATTTGTCTTTCTTACAATGACTTATTGGCTAGAGATCTTTTGGTGCAATCCCACAAATCAAGGTCAATATATGGACTTTCAAGGTTGTCATTGGAGCCGAGGACAAGACAATGACATTCAACGCAAGGAGGAAGAAAAGTTGCTCAATAATGAGAATATTTGTGCACACGGGACCAAGTTAGCCCCCCCCCCTTCTCTCTCTCTCTCTCTCTCTCTCTCTCTCTCTCTCTCTCTCCCCCTCGAACCTTTTATGTGTACTCAATTTGGCATTGAGTATACCACAATTGTGAGTAGTAATATGGCAACCTACTTTTCGCATTCAATTGGAGATGAATCACTCTAAAAGCACACAAATTATGTCTTAATATAAAACAATTATACCACCTTTTTTGCTACAACTTTTGATAAATTTGAGTTCCTACCTCATCCTTAGTAAGACAAATGTGAAAAAACGATGTAATAACATGTTTCATGGTTTGCATACCAACTTTATGTATATTACTTGGTTGTTCTTATGTAAACTTTCCCCTATATGATGAGTGACTTTAGTGCCAACATGTCGTAACTTAATCCTCTTTTTGTACATTTTTGGAAGATTACTCATATACTTTCATGTCCTATGTGATATAACCACTAAATACTTGAAAAAAGAAAAATAATATTTTAAAAGACCATCTTCAAGTCTATTCCAAAATTATGTATCGATAGCCTCTATCTAGAATATTATTTTACCTTTAAAAATGTGAAGCTCCAAAAATAAATAAAATTTATCTCTTAGTAAGATTGAGATTCTCTTTCTAAAACCTCGATGAAAATGTTTACTAACCCTCGTTTGGCTAAGATTTCCTTAAAACTCATATAGGTTCAAATTTAAATCACTTTGTAATGAACCTAACTTTTCGATGAGCATATGTAAGACTTTTTCCTAACTGTCATATTGTTAGACTACATTCATATTTTGTTCTTCACAAAATCGGATCACCATGCCTTCTACAATTTATCTTTTATTCTTATCGATTCCCAATTTTGATTTCTTTGTAACTTCTAGTATGCACATTCCTTCCTCTTGTGTGATTTTAAATATAATATCTCCTTTTCTTCTAGTTTCTCTAATGTGATTTTCAATTTAGTTTCGCCTTCTCTTGTAGTTTGTACTTCTTTATTTCTTTAATCAATATTTTAATTCATACATTTCTTCCCTTGTGCAAATTTGACTCTTGTTTGGTCCTTTTCAAATTCTCAGGTTTTTTCATTGTGTTACCCACATGCGTATTCCTACTCCTGTTCTTCCTTAATCTTTATCTATCTATCATTCTCCATAAAGCTTTGGAAATATCCGCACATTTCAAAAGTACGATTAATGAAACTACTTACAAGTTTAACTTTTGCTATCCATTTTGTAGAAAATGATATGTCTACAGATTATTATATGTTTTTTTAGATTCAAAAGGTTTGAAAAATCTAAATTTTGACTTCACGAGAATTTATGAGGCCATTATTCAATTGCGGCTCTTGCTTCTTGATGGAACCTTTTTCCACAAGATCTAGCCTATTCCATAGTCCTTGTGTCTACTCATAGCATAATTGATTCTTTTTATGGACAAGTAGGAGTAATTAAACACAGAGGGCCCATATAGAGACTACCTTAAAGTTGCTGGAGACTTTTAAAAGTGCATTGCCATGGAAATTTGCTTAGTGAATAGAGTAGAAGACGTATAAAATGCAAACATGAAAAGGCGATCTATAACAACCACTTTGTCCATATCTAGCCTTCTTACAATGACTTATTGGCTAGCGATTCCTTCAATACCATCATGCAAAGCAAGGTGAAGATATGGACTTTCAAGGTTGTCATTGGAGTTAAGGACAAGCCCATGACATTGGTCAATGCAAGGGCAAAAAGATGTTTAGGCAAGGACAAGCCCATGACATTGTTCAACGAAAGGGCAAGAAAAGATGTTCACTAATACGAAATGTTGCAACATGCCACCAAGGTAGGCCTCATAAATCTTTCTCTCTCTCTCTCTCTCTCTCTCTCTCTCTCTCTCTCCAACCTTTTGCATATACTCAATTTCAAATTGAGTATACCAAAAGTGTTAGTAGTAATATGGCAGCCTACTTTTCACACTCAATTACACATGAGAGAATTAGTGTAGAAGCACACAAAATTCGTGGAAGATTCTAAAATTCCCTTATTAACATGGTTTCGCCCTCGTTTCGCCTTGTCTTCCTCTTTTGGATTCAACCATGTGCTATCAATCCTTATTCTCATGAAGTTTCACGTATTATTAGATATATCAAATATTTCCCCACTAAAGACATGAAGAAAGAAAAACCATATTTTAAGAAATCATGTTCAAAGTCTATTCAAAATTACTTATAAATAGCCTTTGATTTGGCATATTATTTTCCATTTAAAAATATCAAGCTCCCCAAAAAAAATTGATCTCTAATTTTGATTCCTTTTTTAAAATCCCTACAAAATGTTCATTATGTGGTATTTGGTTAAGATTGCATTAAATTTCATATAGGTTGAAATTTAAATCACATTGTAATGAACCATGCACTTTGGATGCATATATGTAAACCTTTTTTAGCTCTTGAGATGTACTACCTTCATTTTTTTTTCTTCACAAACACTGTCACCATGCCTCCTACAACCTAAAATGTATTCTTACCGATTTTGAAGTTTTCATGTCTGTGTATCTTTTACATTGTAGATTCCTTCCTCTTTTGTGATTTTAAATACAATATCTCATTTTCTTCTAGTTTCCTCTTATATGGTTTTCAATTTAATATCTCCTTCTTTTGCGTTTGTACTTTTTCATTCCTTTAATAAATATTTTACATGATGCATGCCTTTTCCTTTTCAAATTTGATTTTTATTTTATCATTTTGTAACTTTGATGTTTCATTATGCTTCTAACAATTATATTCTTACTTCTCTTCTTCTATATTTTTTGTCATACTGATGCTTCACTTGTCAAAAGAAAATCTAATGAGTTATTAAAGAAAAAGGAAACACTACACAACATGAATTCTAATGTAAAAGAAAGGGATAATATGGAATTAAATTATCATAGTACAAATTTCAATGTAGACATAGCACAAATTTCTTGCATCTAGGTTTAGAAGGGATAATGTAAAAGGAACGGATAATATGGAATTAAATTAGCACAATACAAATTTTAATGTAGACACATAGCACGAAATTCTCACATCTAGATTTATTTAAGTGCATATAAGATCTTCTCTTGTATAGGCTTTCATGGGGCATAGAATAGTGTAGCCTCTCGCCAATACTAGCATGGCTTCTACTTTTACCAAAGTAGCCATCCTCATAGAATATAATATAATTTCATAAAGCATCATTTGACCTCTAGAAGTCCTTTTTGTTACTCTCTTACAACATGTTTCTCCACTAAATCAATTGAAATTGATGCTATTAGGATTGGACCATGCGCACCCTTGATCCTTGAACAAACTTGACAATGCTCACACATCCAAAAAGTACGATTGAAATTGCTTAGTAGTTTAGAGTTTTGTATCTATTTTCTAGGAAAGCATATGTCTACAAATTATCCTATGTCTTGTCAAGATGAAAAGATTTACAAAACGTGAAATTCGGATCCTTGGGACTCTATGAGGCCATTACGCAATTGTGGCTCCAGACTCTTGATGCAACCTTTTTTCATAAGAGCTAGCCCATTCCATAGTCCTTGTGCCGAGTACTCATAGCACAATTGATGTTTTTTGTGGACCAGGAGGACTAAATATACATACACAAGGGCCCACATATAGCCTACCTAAACATTCCTGTGGAACAATTATAGAAAATATTAGTCTCTTTTGAATATGTTTCCTATTAGTTGTAACTTTTTAGAGTTGTCAAATTCAATTGTAATGGAAATTTGTCAGTTGTGTGAATAGACCAAAAGACCTATTAAAAGCAAACATGAAAAGGGAATCTATAAGGACCACCTTGTCCATATTTGGCCTACTTACAATGACTTATTTGGTAGATGCTCTTTCAATGTGATCATGCAAAGCAAGGTCAAGATTCATATGGACTTTCAAGGTTGTTGGCGGTAAGGACAAGCCCATGACATTGTTCAACTCAAGGAGCATGAAACGTTGTTTCACTAATGAAAAGATTTGTGCATATACCACCAAGGTAGGCATCATATCTCCAACATTTCAAAGTTGGTGGAGACTTTTCAAAGTGCATTTCCATGGAAATTTGCTTATTGAATAGAGTAGAAGGCATATAAAGTGCAAACATGAAAAGTCAATCTATAACAACCACTTTGTCCATATTGGCTAGACATTCCTTCAATTCCATCATGCAAAGCAAGGTCACGATATGGAATTTCAAGGTTCTCATTGGAGTTGATGACAAGCCCACATGTGACATTGTTCAATGCAAGGGTGAAAATATGTTCATCCAAGGACAAGCCCATGACATTGTTCAACGCAAGGGCAAGAAAAGAGATTCACTAGTGAGAACATTTTGGCACATGCCACCAAGGCAGGCTTCATAAATCTCTCTCTCTCTCTCTCTCTCTCTCTCTCTTTCTCTCTCTCTCTCCAACCATTTGCATATACTCAATTTGAAATTGAATATACCAAAAGTGTTAGTGGTAATATGGCAGCCTACTTTTCACACTTAATTACTCATTATACTTTTGTGTATACTCAATTTCAAATTGAGTATACCAAAAGTGTTTGCTGTAACATGGCAGCCTACTTTTCACACTCAATTACACATTAGAGAATTAGTGTAGAAGCACACAAAATTCATGGAAGAATCTAAAATTTCCCTTATTGACATGGTTTCACCTTGTCTTCTTCTTTTGGATTCAACCATGTGCTATCAATCCTTACTCTCATGAAGTTTCACGTATTATTAGATATATCAAATAATTCCCCACTAAAGGCATGAAGAAAGAAAAACCATATTTTAAGAAATCATCTTTAAAGTCTATTAAAAAATATGTATAAACAGACTTTGACTTGGAATATTATTTTCCATTTAAAAATATCAAGGTCCCAAAACAAATTTGATCTCCTTTTTTAAAATCCCTACCAAAAGTACATTAAGTGGTATTTGGCTAAAATTGCATTAAATTTCATATAAGTTCAAATTTAAATCACATTGTAATGAACCATGTGCTTTGGATGCGTATTTGTAAACCTTTTTCAGCTCTTGAGATGTATTACCTTCATTTTTTTTCCTTCACAAACGCTGTCACCATGCCTCCTACAACTTATATTCTATTCTTACCGATTTTGAAGTTTTCATGTCTGTGTAACTTCTACATTGTAGATTTATTCCTCTTGTGTGATTTTAAATACAATATCTCATTTTCTTCTAATTTCCTCTTATATAATTTTCAATTTAATATCTCCTTCTCTTGGGTTTGTACTATTTCATTCATCTAATAAATGTTTTACATGACACATGTCTTTTCCTTGTGTTGATACTTATTTGATCATTTTGTAACTTCCATGTTTCATTATACTTCTAACATTTATATTCTGGCTTCTCTTCTTCTATATTTTTAGTCATACTAAAGCTTTACTTGTCAAAAGGAAATATAATGAGTTATTAAAGAAAAAGGAAACACTACACAACATGAATTCTAATGTAAAAGGAAGGGATAATATGGAATTAAGTATCATAGTACAAATTTTAATGTAGACATAGCACAAAGTTCTTGCATCTAGGTTTAGAAGGGATAATGTAAAAGGAAGGGATAATATGGAATTAAATTAGCACAGTACAAATTTTAATGTAGACACATAGCACAAAATTCTTGTGCATATAAGATCTTCTCTTATATAGGCTTTCATGGGGCATAGAATGGAGTGTAGCCTCTCAGTAATACTAGAATGGCTGCTACTTTTGCAAAAATAGCCACCATCATAGAATATAATATAATTTCATACAGCACCATTTCACCTCTAGGAGTCCTTTTTATTACTCTCTTACAACATGTTTTTTCACTACATTAATTGAAATTGACACTATTACGATTGGACCATGCGCACCCTTGATCCTTGAACGTTTGATAATGCTCACACATCCAAAAAGTACAATTGAAATTGCTTAGTAGTTTAGAGTTTTGTGTGTATTTTCTAGGAAAGCATATGTCTACAAGTTATCCTATGTCTTGTCAAAATGAAAAGATTTGCAAAATGTGAAAATCAGATCCTTGGGACTTTATGAGGTCATTACGCAATTGTGGCTCCAGAATCTTGATGCAAACTTTTTTCACAAGAGCTAGCCCATTCCATAGTGCTTGTGCCGAGTACTCATAGCACAATTGATGTTTTTTGTGGACCAGGAGGACTAAATATACATACACAAGGGCCCACGTATAGCCTACCTAAACGTTCATGGATAGTTGTCAAATTCAATTGTAATGGAAATTTGTCAGTTGTGTGAATAGACCAGAAGGCCTATAAAAAGCAAACATTAAAAGGGAATCTATGAGGACCACCTTGTCCATATTTGGCCTGTTAACAATGACTTATTTGCTAGATTTTCTTTCAATGTGATCATGCAAAGCAAGGTCAAGCTTGATATGGACTTTCAAGGTTGTTGTTGGAGGTAAGGACAAGCCCATGACATTGTTCAACACAAGGAGAAAGAAAGGTTTCTCACTAATGAGAAGATTTATGCATATACCACCAAGGTAGGCCTCATCTCTCCAACCTTTTGTGTATACTCAATATGCCATTGAGTATACAAAAATTGGCGGCCTTCTTTTCATGCTTGATTATACATTGGATAATTAGTGTAGAAACACACAAGATATGTCTTAAAATAAATCAAGTATACCATCTTTTGGACACATTTTAATAAGCTTGAGTACCTACCTCATCTTTAGTAAGACAAATGTGGAAAAACTGTATATTCTATCAAAATACATGTTTCATAGATTGCCTACCAAGTTTATTCATATTACCCTTTTAAATTCATGGGAACCTTCCCCTATACAAGCAGTGCTTTTGGTGCCAACATGTCCTAACTTATCCTTGGAGAGATGTACATTCGTGGAAAATTGTTAATTTTCCCTTGTAAAATTGTTTTAACTTTTCTTTTTTTGGTACCCACTTTGATTCAACCATGTGCTATCAACCCTTACTCTTGTAGTTTCACGTATTATGTAATATATGACATATCTCCCCACTAAAGACATGAAGAAAGACCAACCATCTTATAAGAAACCACAAATTATGTATCAACAGGCTTGATCTGGAATATTATTTTCCATTAAAATATTTCAAGCTCCCAAAGAAAAATTTGATCTCTAACTTTATTTCATTTTTTAAAATCCCTACAAAAATTTTCATTAAGCAGCATTTGATTAAAATTTTTTAAATTTCATACAGGTTCACTGTAAAGAAAGGGGTGTGATTTTTTTGTGAGCTTTTTGTCATGAGCTTTTTTTCAATTTTCATGAATATTGTGAGCTTTTCATTCACCTGAGAGAGAGAGGGGGGGGGGGGGTTCATGGAGTGGGGTGGGTGGAAGGTTTGGGTTATGGTTGCAGTTAAGAGGAGAGAGGGGGGGGAGGGGAGATAAAGGAAAAGGGGAGGGATGGGTGCATGGGTAAAGTGGCATGGAGAAGGGAGGGGAGGGGAGTTGGAACATACATTAGGAAAAAAGGGAGCTCATTTTGGGGCCTTTTACGGTTTGGAAAAATAACCTCTCAACCAATCAATAGAAGGCCAACGTAACGTTGAAAATTCACGAAAATAAGAGAAAATAGAAAAAAGAAACAATACTTTATGTAAGTACAAGCGTGCTACATTAATGAGGAGATTGGTTTTTTATTCGTAGAAGATCTTTGGACAAGAAGATAGAATCTAAACTGACATTTTATCTGACAAGATCCTTCCCGCTTCCACCTTTGAATTTTCAAATATTGTGCCGCCTTTCGTGCGAAAGGTCTACCATTCTACACCATTGCCTCATTGTGCAACTGCCTTCCTTTTCCAAAAATGCTCCCTTGATCCTGTTTGGCGTAGAGTAAGATGTTTCTCGTCAACTGTCTGTTTGCCCACTTTCTCTTTCTTGAAACTTCAAATTGTTATCTTAGTTACATTACTTTGCTATTCTTACAGATTCAGAAAATCTCCATGGTGAACCAAAACCACAGCCGTTCTTGTGCAAGACGCTCTGTGGATGATAATGCTACGAAGGCAGAATTATACCAAACATCCTTACCCCGTCGACCTGCTTCTTCTATTTCGTCGGTAGAGAATTCAAGTACAGTCAAAACAGAAGGAACTTGGGAAAGGTTTAGTGTTTCGAAAGGAGCATGGGTGCTCATGCAACCTAGCAAAAGAAAAAGACCCCAGACAAAAAACATTTTCTTGGCATCGTGGAAGGGAAGAGTACGAGATTTTAAAATCACCAAAGGGAAGATATCCGTGAAAGAAGTTTTGATTCAGCACGTGTACATGCATAAAGAACTTGTCTTGCGAGACTATCCAAAAAATCTTCCGCAACACAGGCCTAATTGTATATTTTTCTATTGTGGTTTTTTCCTTCATGAGGTGTATGGATTTTTAAGATGAAGCTTTCTCTCTTAACTTATTGACATTCTTGTGTTGTTTTATTTCAGATTTATATCCTTCATCGTATGAGACATGGCAAAACATCGATTGTATTCTGGGATTTATAGATGTTCTGCATGGATCGATAGGAGAACAACAATACCAAGGTCGATGTGCAACAGAGCTAGCTCAATCGGGTATATTTTTTACTGATCATTTTTATAAGCTGCTGGACAAAGCTAACACACATGGTGTATTAATAAAACAAGACCTTCCGGCATGGAATTCGGTGGATTGGCCTCACCCACATTCTAGTGTTACAGAGGCATATAGGGCGAAGCTTTTTACAGAAGTACAGAAAGCTCTGAGGCCCAATATTGCCACTAGGATAGTAAAAATTTCTTTGTGCATGCCTCTCACAGTTTTTGTAGACTTGTTTAATACCTTTCCAGTAAAGGTTTCAAAAACAATGCTCACAGTTAAAGCAACAAATTCGGCATGCATGCCACAATTTTTGGATAAAGGTTGGGATAAGAAGACATGTAGTTCAGTGTTTTGTGAGGTGGTCTAACCTTCTATGCAACTGAAGTACATGGTTGCATCACAAAATTTTATTTTCTCTTTTTATTACAAGCGCAGTCGAATGCTAGGTTCAAAGCTTGTCCCAATGGACCAAGATGAAGAGTCGTTTGGTGCACAAAATAAACTTATTGATATTGATGTTCTTGAGAATGGTGATGTGGTAGCCAGTATCTCGTTAAGAGAATGTTGCTCCCTAGCTCAATTACACAGTGACATTCTGTTTGAGACTGAAGGTTCTATCTCAAACGACTTTTTATTTATCTACAAGAACAGAAAGGTACACCATCTGATTTATCCTAGTCTCTATAAGCATTGCTATTAGTTTAATTTACCACTCTAATTCATATTGCTTTTTTGCAGTTACTCAGAAGAAGAGAGAGCTCAGTTAAATGCAAAGACATAGAAAATTTTAAAATTGAGATCACACATACTCCATAAAGAAAGGTTTTGTATTCAATCAAGTAAGATTTTGTACAGAATTGTTTAGCTGAATCTGTAGAACATATTTCTAACATCCATTTTCTATTTATGTACAGTTTCATCCAGAGGCTGCTCTACATTTTCTGGAGGATCTTCTCTCTGCTGCTCCATCCTGTCCGTGCTCCATCCTGTCTCCTCCACTGCCCCAGAAGCCTCTCTTTGCTGCTTCTCCACCTTCTCCTCAACATCAACAGCAGGTCTTTGCTCCTGTGTCTGCTCCTCCTCAGCACTCTGTGATTGCTCCTGTGGCATCTGGTCCTCAACATCAGGTGCTTCATATGTGGGATCAAGGTGTATGACACCTTCTTGTACTTTAGAGCTTTCACCCAGCTCCACAGTAGCTGCTACAATAGGTTTGGGGGAGGCATAGCTCAAAAACCTCAAAATTGTATGAGCTCTAAAATTATGTACATAGTTGGGGCTGAAGCTATCCTCTTTCATCTGCAATGGCAGAGGATAATTTAGAACACTTTGTATCATTATGAATTATATTCAAGCTAAATGAAAAGTATTTTTCCTTACCAGATCTGGCTGTTCCTTTTCAAAGTAGCTTGAAAGTATATATTTTGCATTGATCAGCACCCTCCATCCACAACTACTTGAATCATTTTGTTGTGGTGTCTGTACAGTTAGAAAAAAATGTTAGAAACTGTGAGCATCAGCACAAAACAAAATTATTCAATAAGTTCAAAGACATAGCATTTAATAGACTTTTTACCTCTAGACTTAATGGCTCTATTGAATCCAACAGAGAGACATTTGGAGGACAATGATCCAATGCATCTAATAGCCTTCTAATACAACTGCAATATGTATAATTTAGTTAGTATGGTATCAAAATAATGAAGTTTTGAGTTCAGAAAGCACACACAGTACTTACAATTTCAGCTCTCTGTGTGTGTTTTTTAGAGAGTTGAATAGAAAGCACTGCTTCTGCTGGATGTCAATAGACACAAAACTCCAGTGGTCACTGCATAAGGAAAAAAGCATAAGCAAATGAAAGGCTACAAGAGTTCCCAATATTAAAGAAGAATCTTAAAAGAAGTAGTCACCCACATACCTGCTATGATATGGAAGTAGCAAAATGTCAATTACTTCAAAATTGCAGTGTTTGAACCAGCTGGAAATACTCATGGGAGTCTCTTTTGCATCTCTTAATCTAGAAGAAATGGCTGGATCAACAATATGGACTGTATGTTGTACAGAGGGATGAAGCCAGCTTCTCATCATGCTGCATAGGATCAGAACATAATTAGGGTAGGTTATAAAAGAGTTACAAGGAGGATTGATTTGCAAAAAATGTAAAATTTAAAGACACTTACTAGAGCATTGCAAGAATGATAGTATCTGAGCAATACTCATTCTTGTTAGCCAATGCTGCTAAGCATTGTTTTGTCAAATCAAAATCATTGACTGAAACTTCATCCTCAATATGTACAACTTCATCAGGGCCCAGCTCCTTCAACCTTCTATGTATGTGTAGCTCCTTCTTTCCAGTTTCCACATCTATCACAGATTTTGTTTCTTTTACTTGCTGCTTCAGTGAGTCCTCATAAGCAGCCTTCCCTCTGGTGTTCTTTGAGTGTGTTACCTCAACAACCTTTACCTCATCAACCTTGACCTTCCTTGTAGGTGGAATTAGCAATATATCTCTCATTTTGATGTCCTGCCATTCCACAGGATGAACCAGCTTGTCATATCTCCATCTCACTCTGGACAAAGTGTTGAAATCTTTGGCCATCAAAGTCACCCTGTGAGCATGGGCTGCTACAAGCATTGCATCCTCAAAATATTTCTCCAGGTAATCCCCTGCCATTTCCTGCAAGGAAAGAATGGCAGTTCTATTCCACCTGAACCCAACGTTCCAACTGTCACAAATTTCTCTCACCAGTCTTTGAAAGGGTGCTTTGGGTATTGCAAAACCTATGGCTTTCTGTTGCCTCCTTATTTCCCTAAGCACACCTGCACCCTTATTCAATCTTTTGGCCTTTTGCTTGAGCAAGCTCATTGGCTTACCCTTCCTGCCATGTGAAGCTCTTCCCTTTGGAGGAACACTAAACTTCTTGGAACCTGTCCCAGCTGCTGTTGCTGCAAGACCTGGTCCTTTGCCAACTTGCCTTGCAGTTGATTTGGTTCTTGCCATCACTCTGAAAAACTGCATACAAAGGATTGGAAAGATATCAAAGACATGAAGAACATGTTCTAACAAAGAAAAGGCAATCACAGGGGTGGTAGAAGCCAAATAGAGAAATTTGCAATAAAATGCGATATGAGCAGTTTGGAATTTCAAACAGGTCCACATCGCATTTTGCTGCAAATTTTTTAAATGAAATGCTGGTGCACTCCTACAGTGATTTCTATGTTTCTCCAACCAAATATAGTATGAATGGAGGTCATGCAATAAGATCACATGCAAATATCACACTTGAAGATCTGCATTCCTTCAGTGATTTCTCTGTCTTGGTTTGAGCCTATGCATTTCCATACAGGATGTAATTTTTCTATTTTAGGCAAGAAGATTGCAGAGACTAAGGGGAGTCACAAAACCAGACATGTTCTCATTAAGAAAAGGCAATCACAGAGCTGGAAGAAGCCAAATAGACAAATTTGCAATAAAATGCGATATGAGCAGTTTGGAATTTCAAACAGGTCCACGTCGCATTTTGCTGCAAATTTCTGAAATGACATGCTGGTGAACTTCTACAGTGATTTCTTTGTCTCTCCAGCCAAATACAGTATGAATGGAGTTTATGCAACAAGACTACAGCTATGGAAGTCAAAAAACCAGAACATGTTCTCACAAAGAGAAGGCAATCACAGGGGTGGAAGAAGCCAAATAGAGAAATTTGCAATAAAATGCGATATGAGCAGTTTGGAATTTCAAACAGGTCCACATCGCATTTTGCTGCAAATTTTCTAAATGACATGCTGGTGCACTCCTACAGTGGTTTCTATGTTTCTCCAACCAAATACAGTATGAATGGAGGTTATTCAAGAAGATCACATGGAAATATCACACTTGAAGATCTGCTTTCCTACAGTGATTTCTTTGTCTTGGTTTGAGTCTATGCATTTCCATACAGTATGTATTTTTTCTATTTTAGGCAAAAAGATTGCAGAGACTAAGGGGAGAACCCATTGTTCCTGACCTGGAGTCTATCTGTGGATGTGCTGTGCTGCTGAGGAGTAATCTGTGCTGAGGATGATTCTGTGCTGCTGGACAAGATGCTGATGCTGCAGAGTATGGAGGTAGGGAGGTAAGAGAGCAGAGACTGGAGGGCAAGAGTTCTAAAACAGGATACCACAAAGAAGTGCAAAATGAATTAAAGAATCACTAAATCCCACACGTGTGGAATCTAGTCGTTTTTCACATGTGTGGACGGGACCCAGATCTCTTGGAGTTTGAAATCTGGCACGTGTGAAAGTACACTTTATTCCTTGGAACTTGTGCCATTCATTATTTCATCATGAATACCACAACCACTTTTCCCTCCCCTGGATTCCAATCTCTCATCCCTGCCACGACTCTCTCCTGATCCTTTCTCTCTGATTCTTTCCTACCCAGCACACTCCATCCAGACTGCAGCCATCCTGAAGACAGTACTGCCAGATCTCCAGGTTACCTAGAGTGCAAGGTTCAAGCTAGAGAAAGAGCAGGAGATTTACCAGTGCAACTCAATCAGCATGGAAAAGGAAAAAAAAGGTCAGAGTTCTAGTTTGGTTTCAATGTTTTTCAACATTTATTTCTTCCATCCATTGGATTTTTTATGTCCCAATGTCTTCACTCAGCTCCATCCTTCTTCCACAATGTGGTAAATCACCCAGAAATTAGATTGTAGGTTGATATGAACAGAAAGAAGAAATTTGCAACAAAATGCGAGGAGAGTGGTTTGGAATTCTCTAAACAGCCCATATCGCATTTTGCTGCAAATTCCTGTTGTGGACTCCTTGCTCATGAAAATTTTCATTCAATCCATTTTTTCTCTTGCATATGAGAGCATAGTATCCAGGAATCACTGAAATGAAGCAAGTGCTTGATTTGACATGCACATGAACAGAACTTGAGAATTTGCAACAAAATGCGAGGAGAGTGGTTTATAGTTCTCTAAACAGCCCATATCGCATTTTGCTGCAAATTCCTGTTGTTGACACATTCCTCATGAATAGTATCACTCATTCCATTATTTCTCTTGCATATGAGATCATAGTGTCCAGGAATCACTGAGATGAACCAAGTTCTTGATTTGACATGCACATGACCAGAATTTGAGAATTTGCAACAAAATGCGAGGAGAGTGGTTTACAATTCTCTAAACAGCCCATATCGCATTTTGCTGCAAATTCCTGTGTATTATTTGTTTCTCACTTCTACCTCATTAATTTGCTACCTTTAGCCCTGTGGAGATCTTCCTTGATGATGAGAAATGTTTTTGTTTTGGAACAGCTGGCTCCCAGGCCCCACCTTTCAAGAGGAAGCTAGACTTTTCTGCTGCTATAATAAAACCTCAGCAATCACCAGGTGAGTGATGAGATGTCATGAAGGAATTATCTGGTGATATACAATGCATTCACTGATTGCATATGTCAGCATATAGAATTCATAGTATATAAGTTTTTGAACAGGCAAAAAGAAGAGGCTGGAGCAGAGTGCTGATTCTTCCATCAAAAAACAAATGGAACCAGAAGAGGACAGTTCTCCAGATTTACTCCTGTTTGAGTTTCTTCACAAATGCAAGGCTCAGAGTAACTTCCATTTATACCACAGTATATTCAACATGGAGTTCTCAATGAGCTCTGTACTGGAGCAACACAAAGATTTTCTTTCAGACTATTGGGATGCCTTCAAAGAACTGACAGAGGCAGGAAGAATTGTGGGAGGTGAAAAGGTTTTTGTGCACATTAATCATATTGTCTCCAATGACAGGCTGAGGTACCATGTGAGCAGAAGATTTGACAGCCTGCCTGATCACTATAAATTCAACTGTACTTTGCACACCAGAAAGTGCAGAGAGTGCTGGAGGAGAGCATGGCATTTCTCATGTACATTGTCTTCAGTCAGGAGTCCTTGGATGAACAAGGGCAGGAAACAGAAGAAGAAGACACATCTGAAGCTTCTGAAAAGGAGGATGTTTCTTTGGGCTCTGAAATGGCAGAGCAAGAAGAAGATATCAACCTTCAGGATGAGGGGCTGCAAGTGGCTGCTCTTGACCTTGTTCAACTGAGGAATAAAACTCTGAGGGGAGCAGAGCCAGTTGAAGATTTTGATGTTCAGAGCAGCAACTATGCAGTGCCCATGCTTCCAGGTGTGTTGATTGGTGGAAAGGATTATGTTTTCCTCCATGATATAGAGTGTATGTTTGATTTGAGGGAGGACTATGCCATTTCCCTTATTGCCCAGGCTTCAAGGCTTGACAAGGAGGTTGGCATAGAGGATGACCAATCACTTCTGGCTTTGGAAACAATGTTTGATCCTGTAGAGGCCCTTTCATTTTGTTTCAAAGAGGCTGAAAAGTTCCAAGAGCCAGATGAAGCTGCCTTCCAGCTCACACAGGAAGCTATGAATCTCTCAGCTCTATACACAGAAAAGACTAGAGAAGAGGCTGTACAAGAAGGGAGAGGGATAAATCTTTGGAAAGATGAACTGCTTGTTGCTGATGAAAATGAGAAGGTACTTCAAATCATATACTTTGACTTCTGCTTAACTTTAGTTTTGTAGGTTGTGTATTGTCTCACTCCAATCCTTTGATATGTTGCAGCTACAAATTGAGGATGACACATTCCTCCAGAGATCAAGTGGAAGCAGGCAGGTTGGGTTTCGCAAAATGTCAGGCCTAGCTCATTATATTCATGATCTAGGCAGTGCCAAGATCTTGATTTACCATAGGCAGTTGAGCAACAATGGAGAAGCCATTGTTTACTTCCTAAAATGTTTGTCCAGGGCTTTAGGTGGACATGCTCTTTCATGGCAAAAGGAAAAGATCATTTTGATAGAGAGGTTGTCTGCCATAGATATATTTGGAGATTATGTGAATAAGCAGGCCTCTAGGGCCGCTTACTTTTTGTCTTACACTTCTTATGCATTAGCATGTGGTGTTAAGGACCCCAAATATCTGGAGGGCTATGGAAAACACCAGCTTGTAAGGTTTCGAGAGCCACCCATGATCGCATCAGGCCACACCTCAGGGGGGTCACTCATCATATGTAACCCTATCACGTGAGTTCAACAGAAGGATATTTTTTATTTCTAAAATTTACATAAATAAATATACATAAGGGACTATTTAAAATAGTTTCGGAAAAAATTTACATATTTGTATAGAAAAGGGGTACATTTTATTAATGAAAAAATTTACAGATAAGGGATTTTAAATATAGGCCTTGAATGCACGTGATATAGAGGGTTTATACATAGTGACCCCCCTGAGGGCCACACAGTCCAAGAAGAGGAACAGGTGGAGAGAGCTGAAGAAAAGGATAAAGAGACAATCGACATCAAGCCAATAAAGAAGAAAAAGACTCCAATCAAGATCAAAAAGAGAGTTCCGATGAACAGGCCCTGGGAGAAATAGGATTTAGTCATCGAATATATATTAAATTTGAACTGATTTGTATAAAGTCTTTGATATCTGGTATGATCTTGTATAAATGATTAATAAGTTGATGATGAAATGATTTGTACATTTACATAGAGTGGTGTCGTTAAATATTAAACTTAACAATATATTGAAATTGTAAACAAATTGTATTAAGTTCAGATCATATGTTTCACATTGAAATTTTTTTCATGCATAACACCAAGAGTCACTTGTTCCACTAAAAAAATTTCTATTGAATGAGTTTGAAAACATGTGGACATAACCCCAATAAGTTACAAATGAGTCCTATTCATGTTTACTTGTCCATTTATGGTTTCTAAATATCTTCGATTCCCTCCACTGTCTATGTCTCTCTGCTGCAATTGAATTGTCTAGAGCTTGTCTTCGTCTTTGCTTTTGGGCTAGAAGAAAAGCAAGCTTGATTTTGGAGCTAGCAACTTTTCTTTTAGCATGCAGCCTTTGTAGTATGCCTCGGTAAAACCATTGGAAGACTTCCTTCAGACTATTCGCCTTCTGACTCCCTCCATAG
Source organism: Dipteris shenzhenensis (assembly GCF_047967505.1). Classification (NCBI taxonomy): domain Eukaryota; kingdom Viridiplantae; phylum Streptophyta; class Polypodiopsida; order Gleicheniales; family Dipteridaceae; genus Dipteris; species Dipteris shenzhenensis. The sequence continues at coordinate 2,405,540 of NC_141625.1, forward strand.
TGTTGTGTGTGTCTAAAAAATGCATTACGTGCCATGTAGTGAGACTTCTCCATGCCTTGGGTAGACCAAATAGCTGGGCATCCATACTTTTTGACAAAATAGGGAAGGTGGTTGTATATGATATGCTGTAAGACATAAGAATGCATAGTAAGTAATAAAAAAAAGAGGATCACACTTAAGTAAAAAAAAAAGACAGAACCTTACCATGTAGTGAGTTATATTGCAGGCTGTCCACGCGTCTTTCATTGACTTCCCAAAATGTTTAATTGCCTCCTCAAAGTTCTTGTAATCACTCTTTGTCCATGTTACTTTGTCACAGAACATGAAGAGTTGATCAAGAGACCTCCACACCTCTGCCTTCCTATTTCGTGCTTCCCCATCTGCCTCATGATCTTTCACAGCATTATGGACTTGCTTCCACAATCCATAATTAATCTTTGAAACTGCTCTACCTTGCCTTACTTGCTTACTGTGTTTGGGTCGAGACAAGAATCTTCTTGCCTTAACACCACCAATAGAGGGCTTGATTGGTACCTCCTTGCCATTGGTAGACTTTTTAAAATCCTTTGTGATTTGAACATCTCCTCCATGCAGACCTATATCGGATAACACTTTTTCCAATGCTTGAAGAGCATCCTTTCTATTTTTTTCGGGACGGAGTTTCCAAGCAAATCCAATATATAAAAATACCAATTTCTCAATAATTCGACATAAACCATGCAATGTGCAGATGTGAACATTACATAGTGGAATGTCTAGAATGGCCTTGAAGTCAGGGTCAACTTTATCTCTATTAGGTGCTCTCTTCCACCATTTTGAATCCATTACTTGAGCTGATTCTTTGCAGTAAAGACAAGGAGACTTTGAGTTGCCTCCTTTACTAATGTTATACATGCACTTAAGTGTTTTAAGATCCCCGGCCATGTGCCACTCTACTTGAAAATCACCTTTTCCTGCAACATGGAGATTCTCGCCTTGCACTTGTCTTTTGATTATTGTTGGTATTTCCGTGTGATGAAACACCCAATCTAGTGTTTCATGGTCTTCGGTCTTCACCTGCGAGATTATAGAAAACAAAAGTACTACTATATCAGATTTGAAAACAATGACCAAAATCAAGTATAAAACAGCCCATGATCATACCTGGAACGAGCCTAACCACCATATGTGTTTCTCTGACTGCACACTAAAATACTTCGAACTCGCTTCAGTCAATGATGTATCAATCGCTCCATTCATCAATGTAATAGTAACTCTTTCCATTTTCTTTTCCTTTACAACCTCACACTCATCCAGTTTGATAACAAATTCAAAATGCCTTTGCACTCCTCAAATGTTATTCCATAAAACTCGACCATTCTTTTTTGAAGTTGTTGCAGATCTAAAAATATATTGTTCCAAGGATCATACACAGTGGTTCCTTTAACACCATGAAATATTTCTTCAATATGGATATACTGCCCAATAAATTCATCTATACTTTCATTCAAATGACCTCTTATCCTCCACACGGTTGCTGGATTTGGCAGTAAAACTCGTTTAATCCTTTGATCTTTTAAAGTTGAGGATATCGCATGAAAAATCGAACTATATCCCTTCCTGCTAACTCCACTAACATCAAGAGCCTCTTGGATTATAGTGCCATCAACTTGATTATTGGATACAAAGTCCTCTACAACATTGCGTTTGACTGTTTTGTATTTTTTTTCCTCAATCAAACCTTTTGCTACACCGCAAGAAAGCAATCCTTTCATTTGTTTAACAGGAAGAAGGTTCGGGTCCATATTTTCTTTTGCAGGCTCCAATAATTTCCTGTAATAACAACATTATATGACTATATTATTCAGCACCTCCATTCTTATTTTGCGACAATCAACGAAATAGATATAGTCTGGAAGAGAGCCTTTTTGAGTATACAAAATGATAAATTTCAATCTAACCTTGCTTCCTGAATTCGTCGCTTGCATCCACCAGTCCCAGCCTTCAAATTTGCAATGTTTTTAATCTTTCTACTACGTTGTCTGTCTCCAAGCACGGTTCTCTTCTTTCTTGCTCTTGTCAATTCTTTTTTACTCTTTGAATGCTCCTCGATTTCATTCTGCAACTGCTGCTCCAATTTTGCACGAATGGCTATCTCCTCCATCTTGGCCCCCTTTTCTTGTAGGTACATCATTTTATACGTTTCCGCAAATGCAGATTGCGCTGAAATATAACCAAGAAGTCCATTTTGTCCATCGCCGGCAAACCTCAGTAATGTGGTGGGATTGACAAATGGAGGTGTAGAGTTTTTTACTTGACATTTTGGATATATGCTTCCGTCGCACCATAAGTCAATATGTTGAAGCCCTTCTCTTCTCATATTTTCCCGCTGTTGAGCATTCAGCACCGTATCCTTTCGTCTTTTTTGTGCTGGAGCATATTGTTCTTCCAAGTCGATGTGAAGATGGTGTAATCGCTTCTTCTCAGATAGTGACTCACTAGTATCGGCCATTTTTTGTGCTCCTCAGGTTGCGAAGTTTGTTTTTCAATCTCATAGTCGTTTTGTAACATGAATCGTGGAAGTGTGGCGGTATCCATGTGAATATTTTGAAAACTTGCAATCACTAAGTTCAGTGATGGACTCTTAATGAAAGACCTGCACACGTCGGCCAAAGAGATGCGGAATCTTTGGTAAACAAAAAAAAATCTAAGAGGATATTTAATACAAAATCGTGTTAGTCAGACAAAAGATTATCTTATTCCTTTTTGAATTGACAGTTCTGTAGTCCTTACTAACAAATCTGAGCCACGTTTCCGTATTTTACTATTTTTGAGGTCTTTTAGGAGAGAAATAAATCAAAAAATAGTGAATTTCTTACAGGGCCCCAAAATGAGTTCCCTTTTTCCCTAATGTATTCGTTATCATAGTTAGACGGGGAACTTATAAGGTATGCAAAGAGAAGTGCAAGGAGGAGAGAGAGGATGAGGAATGTGAAAGTTATGTTAATCTACTAAATGTAAAGGGGAAGGGAGAGCATATGGGAAATTTGTTGACTTTCAAAGTGTATAATTTGATAGATTTGACCTCATATTTAAATTCCTCGTCGAATTCCGGTCATTTTGAGTACCAACATGACCATATTCCGATAAAAATTGGAAAAAATGTATTTTTGTCATGAATTCATTTTGGCCTGTTTTGGGCCTATTTTGAGTCTGAGTCTGCGCTAGCGCAAACTCAAAATAAGCCCAAAACAGGCCAAAATGACAAAAACACCATTTTTCCAATTTTTATCGGAATATGGTCATGTTGGTACTCAAAATGACCGGAATTCAACGAGGAATCCAAATATGAGGTCAAAAGTTTCAAATTTTACACTTTTAAAATGAACATATCTCCCATAGTTCCTCCCTTCTACTTTGAATATGGACATATCTTCCATAATTTTTTGCCTCCTACTGCCACTCATATCTGCCCCCCCCTTGTGCATAGTATACACTCTTCCACCCCTTCCACATGCTATGAAAATGAACATATCCTATATCCTCTCCCCCTCTTTCTAACCTCCCCATCTTTCTTATAACAAAAACATGTATGGATTTCTAAAACAAGCTCGCAAAAATAAAGCAAATGGTCAAAAAGCTCACATTAAAAAGCTCGCCAAAAGATTTTTCCCTAAAGAAGCATGCCTTTAGGATGGATCTATGTAATTGAAACCTTTTTCAACACTTGAGTGTTTTCTTCTTGATTTACCACCATCATAATTTTTCCTTCACAAATAGTATCACTCTTGTGTGATTTTAAATACAATATCTCCTTTTTCTAGTTTCTCTTATGTGATTTTCAATGTAATATATCCTTCTCTTGTAGTTTATATGTTTTTATTCCTTTAATAAATATTTGACACGATATATGTCTTTTCCTTGTTCAAATTTGATTCTTATTTGATTGCTTTCTAATTTTCATGTATGTTTGTGCTTTTGACATGTATAATTATTTCTTCTCTTTCACCTTAAATTTTTAGCTATTTATCATGCTATAGAGTATAGGTGAATAGCTTTATATTTTCAGCAATACCGATGCTTCACTTGTCAAGAGGAAATCTAACGAGTTATTAAAGGAAGAGGAAACACTACATTTAACCATGAATTTTAATGTAAAGGGAAGGGATGATATGGAATTAAGTTAGCACAATACACATTTTAATGTAGCCATAGCACAAAATTCTTGACTCTAGGAGGATTTAAGTGTGTATAAGGGCTTCTCTTATATAGGCATTCATGGGGTGCACAATAGAGTGTAGCCTCACCCGAGACTACCATTGCTCTACTTTTGACAAAAAATCCACCCTCCCTAAATATGATATAATTCCCTAAAGCACCACTGGACCTTCTAGAAGACCTCTTTGTTACTCTCTTACAACATGTATCCTCACAACATTTAATTGGAATTAACACTATCATGTGGACCCCTTAATCCATGAAGATTCAAATTTGATTCTTATTTGATGGTTATCTAACTTTCATGTTTCATTGTGCTTCTAACATGTATAATCTTGACTCTCTTCTTCTTAATCAAATCTTTAGCATTTATCTTGCTATAGAGTACATATCAATAGCTTTATATGTTTAGTCATACTGATGCTTCACTTGTCAAAAGGAAATCTAACGCGTTATTAAAGAAAAAGGAAACACTATGCAACACTGAATTCTAATGTAAAAGGAAGGGATGATATGGAATTAAATTATCATAGTAGAAATTTAACGTAGACATAGCACAAAGTTCTCGCATCTATGTTTAGAAGGGATAATGTAAAAGGAAGGGATAACATGGAATTTTCTCTTATATAGGCTTTCCTAAGGTGAAGAATAGAGTGTAGCCTCTCACCCATACTAGCATGGCATCTACTTTTTCCAAAATAACCACCCTCATAGAATATAATATAATTTTGTAAAGCACCATTGGACCTCTACAAGTCCTTTTTATTACTCTATTACAACATGTTTTTGCACTACAATTAATTGAAATTGATGCTATTAAGAGTGGACCATGCACACCCCTTCATTGTCATCGCTAAATGTTTGACAATGCTCGCACATCCAAAATGTAGGATTGAAATTGCTTAGTAGTTTAGCTTTTTGTGTCTATTTTCTAGGAAATCATATGGCTACGGATTATCCTATGTCTTGTCAAAATGAAAAGGTTTGCAAAATGTGAAATTTGGATCCTTTAGACTTTATGAGGCCATTATACAATTGTGGCTCGAGTTTCTGAAACAACCTTTTTTCACAACAACCAGCCCATTCCATAGTCCTTGTCCCTAGTACTCATAGCATAATCGATGCGTTTTGTGAACAAGGAGGACTAAATATACACACATAGAGGCCCATATATAGGCTACCTAAACGTTCATGGAGATTTGTCAAATTCAATTGTAATGGAAATTTGTCAATTGTATGAAAAGACTAGAAGACCTATAAAAAGTAAAAACGAAAAGGGAATCCATAAGGACCACTTTGTCCATATTTGGCCTACTTACAATGAACCATGTAAAGAAAGGTCAAGATATGGACCTTCAAGGTTGTTGTTGGACGTAAGGACAAGCCCAGGACACGAGAAAGAAAAGTTATTTACTAATGAGAAGATTTGTGCATATTCCACCAAGGTATAGGCCTCATCTCTCTCTCTCTCTCTCTCTCTCTCTCTCTCTCTCTCTCTCTCTCTCTCTCTGTGTCTCTCTCTCTCGCTTGGGGGGTTCAGTTCAAAAAATTTTAGTGTGCCACATGCATTTAAAAGGAGGGGTCTTTAATTCAACTTACTGAAAAAATTTCACAGGATTACAATCACGAGGGATTTTTAAATTAAACTTTAGAAAAAGACCATTAGTTCATAAGTAAAGAGGGGTGGTTTTATTGAATATGAAATTTAATTGAGTGCCTTTTTAAATACACCTTGAATGCACATGATACATAGGGTTTCTTAGTAGTGCACCCTCCGGGTCTCTCTCTCTCTCTCTTTCTCACGCACACACACACAAACCCCTTTTGTATATACTCAATATGACATTGAGTATACAAAAATTGGAAACCTACGTTTCATGCTCAATTACACATTAGAGAATCAGAGTAGAGGCACACAAGATATGTCTTAAAATAACTCCATTATACCATCTTTTGAAAACCTTTTAATAAACTTGAGTGCCTACCTCATCTTTAGCAAGAAAAATGTGGAAAATATCTATAGTTTATCAAAATACATGTTTCAAGGATGGCCTACCAAGTTTATTCATATTATCCTTTTATACTTATGCGAACCTTCCCCTATATGAACAGTGGTTTTGGTGCCAACATGTCCTAACTTACCCTTGGTGAGATCCGCTTTTGTACATTTATGGATAAATGTAAACTTCCCCTTGTAAAATTATTTCAACTTTTCTTTTTCTGGTACCCACTTTGATTCAATCATATGCTATCAACACTTACTCTTGTAGTTTCAAGTATTAAATGATATATCACATATTTCCCCACTAAAGACATGAAGAAAGACAAACTATCTTTTAAGAAACCATATTAAAATTCTATTCCAAATTACGTATCAATAGACTTGATGTGGAATATTATTTTCCATTTAAAAATTTCAAGCTCCCAAAGAAAATTTTGATGTCTAATTTTAATTCATTATTTAAAATCCCTACAAAAATGTTCATTAAGAAGCATTTGGCTAAGATTTCCCTAAATTTCATATAGGTTCATTGTAATGAACCATGCCTTTAGGATGGATCTACGTAATTGAAACCTTTTTCAACTCCTGAGTGTTTGCTTGTTGATGTACTACCATCATATTTTTTCCTTCACAAATAGTATCACCATGCCTCCTAGAATTTAGCTTGTATTCATATCGATTTCCAAGTTTTCATGTCTTTGTAGCTTCTACATTGCAGATTCCTTCCTCTTGTATGATTTTAAATACAGTATCTCCTTTTCTTCTAGTTTCTCTGATGTAATTTTCAATGTAATATATCCTTCTCTTGTAGTTTATACATTTTTATTTCTTTAATAAATATTTTACACGATATGTGTCTTTCCTTGTTCAAATTTGTCTCTTATTTGATCGCTTTCTAATTTTCATGTTTAATTGTGATTTCAACATATATAACTATCATTTCTCTTTTTCCTTGAATTTTTAGCTGTCTATAATGCTATAGAGTACATATAAACAACTTTATATTTTTTATAATACCGGCACTTCACTTGTCAAAAGGAAATCTAATGAGTTATTAAAGGAAAAGCAAACAATACATTTAAACATGAAGTTTAATGTAAAGGGAAGGGATGATATGGAATTAACCTAGCACAATACACACTTTAATGTAGCCTTAGTACAAAATTCTTGACTCTAGGTTGATTTAAGTGTGTATAAGGGCTTTTCTTATACAGGCATTCATGGGGTGCATAATAGAGTACAGCCTCACCAAGACTAGCATGGCTCTAGATTCGACAAAATAGCCACCCTCCTAAAATATAATATAATTCCCTAAAGCACTATTGGACCTTCTAGAAGTCCTCTTTATTGATCTCTTACAACATGTATCCTCACTACATTTAATTGGAATTCACACTATTACACGTGCAGAATGTGTACCCCTTGATCCAAGAAGGTTCAAATTTGGTTCTTATTTGATCGTTTCCTAACTTTCACATTTCATTCTGCTTCTAAAATGTATATTGTTGCTTCTCTTCTTCTTTAAATATTTGGATATCGATCTTGATATAGAGTACATATAAATATATTAATATTTTTGGTCATACTGATGCTTCACTTGTCAAAAGTAAGTATAATGACTTATTAAAGAAAAAGGAAACACTATGCAAAAGCAAGGGATAATATGGAATTAAATTATCAATGTACAAATTTTAATGTAGACATACCACAAAGTTCTCACATCTAGGTTTATAAGGGATAATATAAAAGGAGGGATAATATGGAATTAAATAAGCACATCACAAATTTTAATGTAGACACATAGCACAAAATTCTTGCATCTAGATTATTTAAGTGCATATAAGAGATTCTCTTATATAGACTTTCATGGGGTGCAAAATAGAGTCTAGCCTCTCACCAATACTAGCATGGCTTCTACTTTTTCCAAAATAGGCACCCTCATAGAATATAATATTATTTCATAAAGCACCATTGGACCTATAGAAGTCCTTTATATTACTCTCTGACAACATGTTTTCGCACTACAATTAATTGAAATTGACTCTATTACAAGTGGACCATGTGAACCCTTTGATTCTTGAATGTTTGACAGGGCTCGCACATCCAAAAAGCAAGATTGAAATTGCTTCGTAGTTTAGCTTTTTGTGTCTATTTTCTAGGAAATCATATGGCTATGGGTTATACTATGTCTTGTCAAAATGAAAAGGTTTGCAAAATGCTAAATTTGGATCCTTGAGATTTATGAGGCCATTACACAATTGTGGCTTGAGAGTCTTGATAAAACCCTTTTTCACAAGAGCTAGCCCATTCCATAGTCCTTGTCCTAGTACTCATAGAATAATTGATGCTCTGTGTGGACAAGGAGGACTAATTATACACAAACAAGGGCCCATGTATAGAATACCTAAACGTTCATGGAGATTTGTCAAATTCAAATGTAATGGAAATTTGTTAGTTGTGTAAATAGACTAGAAGACCTATAAAAAGCAAACATGAAAAGGGAATCTATAAGTACCACCTTGTACATATTTGGCTTGCTTAGAATCACTTATTTGCTAAAGATTCTTAGGAGATTCTTTCAATGTGACCACGCAAAGCAAGGTCAAGATATGGAGTTTCAAGGTTGTTGTTGAAGGTAAGGACAAGCCCATGACATTGTTCAAGACAAGGAGCAAGAAAAGCTATTTACTAATGAGACAATTTGTGCATATACCACCAAGGTGGGCCTCATCTCTCTCTCTCTCTCTCTCTCTCTCTCTCTCTCTCTCTCTCTCTCTCTCTCTCTCTCCAACCTTTTGTGTATACTCAATATGACATTGAGTATACAAAACATGGCGGCGTTCTTTTCATGCTCCATTACTCCTTGGGAAATTACTGTAGAAGCACATAGGATATGTCGTAAAATAAATCAATTATACCATCTTTTGGACACCTTTTAATAAAATTGAGTACCTACCTCATCTTTAGTAAGAAAAATGTGGAAAAACTATATAGCTTATCAAAATACATGTTTTAAGGATTGCCTACCAAGTTTCTTCATATTATCCTTTTACGCTTATGCGAACCTTATCCTATACGAGCAATAGTTTTGGTACCAACATGTCCTAACTTACCCTCAGGGAGATCCTCTTTTTGTACATTCCTAGATAAGTGTAAACTTCCCCTTGAAAAATTGTTTCAACTATTTTTGTTTTGGGACCCACTTTGATTCAACCATGTGTTATCAACCCTTACGCTTGTAGTTTCATTTATTATATGATATATCACATATTTCCCCCTAAAGACATGAAGAAAGACAAACTATCTTTTGAGAAACCATATTAGAATTCTATTCTAAATTATGTATCAACAGCCTTGATTTGGAATATTATTTTCCATTAAAAATTTTCAAGCTACCAAAGGAAATTTTGATCTCTAATTTTAGTTCATTTTTTAAAATCCCTACAAAAATGTTCATTAAGAGCATCTGGCTAAGATTTCCCTAAATTTTGTATAGGGTCATTGTAATGAACCATGCCTTTAGGATGGATATATGTAATTGAAACATTTTCAACTCTTGAGTGTTTGCTTCTTGATGCAGTACCATCATATTTTTTCCTTCACCAAATAGTATCATCATGCCTCTTGGAATTTAGCTTGTATTTTTATTGATTTCCAAGTTTTCATGTCTTTGTAGCTTCTACATTGCAAATTGCTTCCTCTTCCTCTTGTGTGATTTTAAGTATAGTATCTCCTTTTCTACTAGTTTTTGTTATGTGATTTTCAATAGGGCATTATGGAATTTTGGCTCCAGACTCCTTTTTCACAAGATCTAGCCCATTCCATGGTCCTTGTGTCTACTCATAGCATAATTGATGGGTTTTGTGGACAAATAGGAGTAAATATACACACAAAAGGGCCCATACAGAGCCTACCTAAACGTTCATGGAGATTTGTCAAATTCCATTGCAATGGAAATTTGTCAATTGTGTGAATAGGCTAGAAGACCTATTAGATGCCAACATGAAAGGACAATATATAAGGACCACTTTGACTATATTTGGCCTACCTAGAATGACTTATTTGTTCTTCTTACATTGACTTATTGGCTAGATATGCTTTCAATGTGATCATGCAAAGCAAGGTCAAGATATGGCTTTTCAAGGTTGTCATTGGAGTTAAGGACAAGTGCATGATATTTTTCAACACAAGGAGCAAGAAATGTTGTTTACTAATGAGAAGTTTTTTGCATATGCTGCCAAGGAAGGCCTCATCAATCTCTCTCTCTCTCTCTCTCTCTCTCTCTCTCTCTCTCTCTCTATGTTTATCTCTCTCCAACCTTTTGCGTATCCTCAATTTGACATTAAGTATATCCTCAATTTTGAATAGTAATATGATGGCCTACTTTTCACACTCAATTACACATGGGAGAATTAGTGTAGAAGCACACAAAATATGTCCTAATAGAAATCAATTATACCATCTTTTGTTCACCTTTCTTGAAATTTGAGTGCCTACCTCATCCTTAGCAAGACAAATGTGGGAAAACTATGTAATTTATCAAAGTACATGTTTCAAGGTTTGCTTACCAAGTTTATTTATATTACCCTTTAATACTTATGCAAACATTGACAAAATATGAAGAGGGGAGAGGAGAAGAGTGGAGATGAGCAGAGAGGGCACAGCTAGAGAGCACACCACAAATGACTAACTATACACTAGATTTAGTTGAAAATGTAGTATATATACAAACCCATTTAGGGTTAGGGTTAGGGTTAGGGCATCTAACCCTTTCCTTTATAGCATTCTATATGTGTTAGTACTATGCACATGTAATCACATGATGTTGAGGGTGGTCTCTCAACACCTTTCCTCAAGATCAACACCAATTGCTTATCACAGTATATTGTTGTTGGCTTTGATTCATCAAAGTAACCCTTGAGGGAGGTCCAGTGGGATCCGGGAGAGTGGTTCTGGCCCTCCAGGGGCAGCCTTGCCGAGCAGATGGATGAGATGCCATTCTTTTCTTACACCAAATGGATTGGCATGAGGCTTCAGATGGACTCTTCAAGGTGGACCCCCTCAAGGAAGTGGCATTGGGTGACCCAGAGTGACCTGGGATGTCCAGTCCAGGTTTTGGACACAGTTATGGTCAAGTTTGCGGTCGAGGAAGATATCCTACTTCTTCTGGCTGGTCACCCATGGAGGCTTGCCTATCGGACAGTGGTTGGAGCAGATGTGAGTGGAGGGGCAGTGCCATTGTTTCTCTGGTGGTTTCCTGGAGACAATTTTGCACTGCCTTTGGAGCTATCATAGGACAGCGAGGTTCTGGATGGGAGCCCTTAGGATCATAACCCGCATGCAGAGTCTTCAGAGGGACTACACCCGAGGGATGGTGGCTTGGTTGACAGAGGGAGGACATGCATTCTAGATCGATGAGATCTCCCCAGCCTACCAAATACAAGGTCAGAGCATACAGAGGATAGCGCTCCATGAGGCAGTCCCTCCTGATAGCCTAGCTCCCCTTTCTCCTCCGGAGGACAGCGTTTGGGAGGTGGTAGCCAGTATCACTACGTGGAACATTTGGGTGGCTCGTTTCAATCTCGTGATGGGTGAGCATTACGTACCACCCTCGACTATCATGGTCGCCATCTGGCAGGATATCATTTATACTCTACGCTCCACCTGGGAGCATGGGACTCTAGGCTCTAGAATTACTATTAAGCGGCGTACTCAATTCTGCAAGGCTTTTTGACCTGTAGGAGTCTTCTACATCCTCACTTTACAAGGGATTCGCTGGTTGTATAGTCCCCCCACATGGTTGTTAGCCCCAGTACCAGAGATTCCCTAGGCAGTGAGCTGGGTTTCTCTTAGACAAGCCGGATTTTCTTTCAACCTTTTCTTGGGTTTTTTTTTCCCCTTACTCAGCACCTTCGAGGCTGCTATTTTGTATGAAGTCTTTCAAGCATCAATAGAAGGTACCTTTCTTTGAAAAAAAAAATCTTTTGAGCTATATAGCTTTACATGCACCTGTAGTGAGTGCTCTATATTTTGCTTCAGTAGAAGACAAAGAAACAGTTGGTTGTTTGTTTGACAACCATGAAAGAGCACCTTGACCAAGGAAAAACGCATATCCTTGTGTTGACCTCTTGGTGTCATGATCTCTAGCATAGTCACTGTCACAGTATCCATGCAACCTTGGATGACTTCCTCTGTATTCTATTCCAAACTATCTTGTACCTCTGATGTATCTCAAGACTCTTTTGGTTGCATTCTAGTGAGACTGTTTTGGATTTTCCATAAACTGTGCAAGTAAACTTACTGCATAAAAAATATCTGGTCGATTTGATGAGCTACCTGTAGTACCTGTCATTGACTGTAGGCTTTTCTGAATCTTTTGTAAGTTTCAAACTATGTTCCATGGGAGTGGCTGCAATCTTCCAATCTGCCATATGAAACTTCTTCAGGAGACTATTAACATATTTGAGCTAACTCATGAAGGTGCTTTCTAAATCTTTCCAGAACTCAATACCAAGACAATAGTGCATAAGTTCAAGATCTTTCATGTCAAATTCTGCATAGATATTTCTTGTTTCAATTTCTTGATGAAGCTATCCTTGCTTCTAATCACAATCAGATCATCTACGTACAAAAGTGCAATAGTAATGTCTTCCCCTTGAACTTTGTTGTATTGAATATGATCTGCATTGGACTTCATGTATCCTAGATCAGCAAAATACTTGTCGATTCTAATGTACCAACTTCTGGGTGCTTGCTTTAAGCCATAGAGTCTTTTCTTGAGATGGCAAACCTGATTCTCCTTTCCTGGTTCAACATAACCTCTTGGTTGTTGCATGTAGACTTTCTCGTCTAGGAAACCATTGAGAAATGCATTCTTGACATTGAGCTGGTACACATTCCATCTACTGAGTATCGCTAGTGATATCAAGAACCGTATGGAATCCATCTTTGCTACTAGAGCATAAGTCGCATCATAGTCCTGACCATATTGCTGTGCAAATCCTTTTGCAACTAGTCTGGCTTTGTATCTTTCAATGCTTCCATCTAGATTGTTCTTCACTTTGTATACCCATTTGTTTGCTATGGGCTTCTTTCCTAGCGAAAGGTTGCATAATTCCCAAGTATTGTTCTTATACAAAGCATCCATTTCTTCATTCATAGCAATTTGCCATTTTGGCTTCTCAACTGCATCTTCAAAGTACACTGGCTCTTTTGTAGCCATGATGGTAGTCATAAGAGTGTAGTTGGTGGTTTCAACCTGAATTGCTTTGCCTTTTTGAGCATATGTCAATCTAGCTGGAGGTATGCTTTCCCTAACTGTAGACCATCGGAGTTGCTGTGGCTTTGCTTGGGGTGCTTCTAGAAATTCTTACTCTTCTTCATCAACCTTTTCTATGGATGATTGAATAATCAGTGCATCTATCTCCTGTGTATTTGAGGTTTTCCATTCTAATTCCTCATCAAAGATTACATCTCTGAAGATAATGACCTTGCGGTTGATGGGATCATACAACTTGTATGCTTTGATGTCTTCATTGTAGCCAACCATGATGCATTTATGTGTTTTCGCATCCAATTTCCTGCGGCGATGATCATCATGTGTGTGGGCATATGCTATGCAACCAAATATGCGGAGATGCCCGCCCAATGCATGACTTGTGTCTAGTGAATGCTTCAAAGGTGTCATACCCTGAATCGGTTCAGTGGGAAGCCAATTAAGTAAGTAGTTTGCAGTGGCTATTGCTTCTGCCCAATCCTAATTTAGAAGATGCTTCTCACTGAGCATTGCTCTAGCACTGTCTACTAAAGTACCATTCTTCCTTTCAGCTCTTGCATTCTGCTGAGGAGTATCTGCATAAGTAAATTGTCTTTGAATGCCGTGACTTCTGCAAAAATTCATGGATGCTGAAGACATGTATTCACCTCCTCCATTTGATCTCATGACTTTGATCTTTTTGCTTGTTTGGTTTTCTACCATGACTTTGAATTCTTGAAATCTGGAAAAGACTTCAAATTTCTCTTTATAAAAGTAGACCCAACAATATCTAATGTAGTCGTCGATGAAAGTCAAGCAAAGTGAACCATTGACGCTACAAGTCTGGCCATAACCCCATATGGTAGTGCTGAGGTGGCGTGAGGAAACTGGCGCTGAAACTCATGGCCAAGACTTAGGGGGGAGCTCAACCCAAAGTCACTCAACCCAAGGGCTTGCCACATGGTAGTGCTGAGGTGGCAGTGAGGATAAGGGAGCCACGTGTCATAATTCTGAACACACTTTACTGGGGTTAGCCTGATGAGGTTAACTTGACCTTGGTTTATGTAACCAACCCTATCTAGAAGGATGACTCAAGGTCAACCTGACTGAACCACTCAACTGGGATCAACTTGACTTGACCTCATCTGCCACGTGTTAATAGGATAAGGTGATGTGGCATCTTGCCACGTGTTACTGGCCAAGCGGGGTTTGTCAGAATCTAAAGATTCTTGACGGAATCTTTAAGATGTCGATGAAGGTCAAGTGCGACGTTGGAAGCCGGTGAGCCCGTTGTTGAGGTTGTTGCAGCCACACGTTGTTGGGCTATTTGGCTTGCCTTGAAAGGCGATCGGAACGACTGCTGAGGCATTGAGAAGCCACTAGAGAGTCAAAGGAGCTCGCTGATTCGTGGAGGCTTGGGTCGTCCGGCTCGTTGAGGTGAATCGCTTGGGAGCCTTAGAGTCGTTGTATGCAGATGGAGTCCGGTGCTAGAGTAGATGCCGACCATTGGAGTCAAAGCCTTTGTGGTTGACGATGGCTAAAACAGAGAGCCGAGAGCTCATTGCTGATGGCAGATCTCTTTGCTTGGGCTGTTGGCTGTTGGCGGCGGGCTGAGAGGCGGCTGTTGTTCAGGAACATGCCCATATTGCCTTGCTAACGGCTAAGAACGATCGAAAGATGAAGATAGAAGCACAGGCTTCTGTCGAAATGAGATGAGCCAAGCCCAGGAGAGCAACTCCACATATGCTGGCAAGAAGAGCACGCCGCGGAGTTGGTGGCTCGCCTGTGTGTTGGCTTACGAGTATTTTCACTCGACACAACAAACGGCTCGCTTTAGTGACTATGCTGAATATGAAAGTCGAAAGCTGCCATCGATCCTCCCACGGGCCTGAGCCTTTCTTTTCCCAAGAGTTTTGTAGATGGAGGCCGTTGCTGTTGGAGCTATTTAGATAGGCTACTGCAGCCTTCGTCGTTGAGTTGCAGGAGAGCTACTGCTAGTTGTTGTAGATGGCCAAGTCTCATAGAGCAATGGGCCTTTGCGTGTGATTGACTAGAAAATGGCTAAACCTCTCCTTGATTGAACAATGGAGACTCCTCTTTCTCACACGGAATAAAAGAATAGAGACCTCTCACTCTCTTTTTCTCAAGTGAAATTCTCTCATAAGGAATAGCAATGCAATGAACACTGACACAATACTTGGTAAATACTCAAAACAAAAATGAATGAAATAAATCTCTCTCTCAATCACTAGATCTCTGAACTCTGGAAAGAGATCAATGGAAATCCTATGGACAAAAATTCTCTTTCTCAACGGAATGAAAGGATGCTCACTCAATCAGTCTCAATCTCACAATCTCTTAATCGATCTCTCTTGCTCTTACAAGAAGGATGGCGCCTCAGCAAAAGGCAGTACCATGCTCTGATACCATGATAAAATATGAAGAGGGGATAGGAGAAGAGTGGAGATGAGGAGAGAGGGCACAGCTAGAGAGCACACCACAAATGACTAATTGTACACTATATTTAGTTGAAAATGTAGAATATATACAAACCCATTTAGGGTTAGGGTTAGGGAATCTAACCCTTTCCTTTATAGCACTCTATATGTGTTAGTGCTATGCACATGTAATCACATGATGTTGAGCATGGTCTCTCAACAAATATTTCCTCATATGAGTAGTGCTTTTGGTGCCAACATGTCCTTGGGGAGATCCTCTTTTTATACATTTGTGGAAGAATATAAAATTCCCCTTGTTAAAATGCTTTTGCCTAAGGAGTAGAATGGCAACAACTTCTTCAACCACCGCCAACACCCTAATGAACAACACAATAACAACCATGGAAGAAGACTCTTAGAAAAGTTTGAACTTTTGAAGTACAATGGGCGGGGTGATCTAGAGAGGTTCCTCCAACTCTTTGATGCTGCATGTAGAGTTGGAGGTGATCAATCCAACAATACCAAAGCCGCTTGGTTCCCTATGTCATTGGTCAATGAAGCCTCCAAATGGCACTTAGATATTTTGGTAGAGGAACATGCCACATGGGCCCTTCTTTCAAACCAAATTCAAGAGGCAGTTCCAAACTGGATGTCTTCAAGATGATCCGACTCTCCAACTGGGCAAGATCAAACAAGGTTGCAGAGAAGAAGTCTGCACATATCTAGGCCACATAAAGTGCCTGATTGCCAAATGCAAGCCATGCTCAAATGACAAATACCTAATGGCATGGTTCTCTACCAGCAATCTAAAAAAGAAGATTCACAAAGAAATGAAAAAAATATGTACAAGATATTTAGTGTTGCTCATGCAGTAGTGGTGGGACATTGAAGGTGGAATGACGAATTTTGACTCTAAGAGTGATGGGAGGAAGGATAAATGCTCCAAAAAGGAAAAATTAAAGTCAACTATAGAAACGTCTGATAAAGGTTGCTTCTTAGCCATGACCATGAAGCTAAGGGATGAAATGATGCAAGCAATGGAGCAAAAGCTTCGTGTGTCTCAACCCACATTCTCCAACATATCCAAGGTGAGAAAGTCTCTGGTGCTCGCATTGCATGGCAAACCATATTGAAAATGAGTATCCCATCTTGAGTTTTAGGATTAATGCACGATCAAATCCACCTCCTAGGCCATGGCATCCAACAAATCAACGCTCCCACAACAAAATGTCTTGGCAAGTGACACACAAAGTAATTTCAACAATTGGATTCAACCGATAAACAACAATTGCTATGAACTAGATTTAGTCCTCCCAGAAATTGATGCAAAGGTAATGCGAGTAGGATCTCCACTCATGCCTAAAAGCCCAATTGATCCTACAGTTCCAATGTTTATGGACAACCTTGAATGGGATAGTGATCTTCAAGAGACTATCATTGATAGTGATGGCTCTAATGGACCATGGGACGTTGAGATAGAGGCTACAAATGCTCAATTGGAAGACCATATCTTTGATAATGATTTAGCCATTCTACATTCCCCCATGATTGTTAAGTTGCCCAAAGTTGAACCTTACATAATAGCAGGAGATCCTGAAAGAAAGCTGAAGGTGGGAATTAATGGCAAGCCAAGATTGATGACTACAATGAGTTTAAAAGAATACATGCCAAGATTGAGCACTAAAATCAATGTAAAGCCAAGATTGAGCACTACAATGAGTTTGAAAGAATGAAAACCAGGATTGTGGAGCTATACCTCACTAAGACAGACCAATCAACAACCAAGCCTCCTCAACTTGAATGGAACCTAGATGGTCTTTAAGGAGTGTGCAGAAAAGATGAACCATTACTTGGGAATACTTTGCCAGTGGAAAAGTTACCCCCCATTTCCCAACTTAAAAAGTTTCAAAAAGCCACGTATGAGGGAATGTTGCATTCGAACTGCCGCCCATGCCGCATGGAGCGAGTGCAATGGACGGCATTGATCCTGATACTATAGCAAAAGAAATCCCCCCAAATACTAAAAGGGTTGATTATGATACCATGTGTTCAAACACTTCAAAACACTCAAAGGTGGATATTCGTGAAGGATTAGATTACGTCAAGAACAATACAAGTGGTAGTGTCCTCATAGCAATGCCAAGACAATTATAGAACAATGCCAAGATAATTGATCCTATAGTTCCAATGTTTATAGAATAATTATAGAACAATGCATTGGTGAGACTCCAGGACCATCCAAAACTAGAACAATCAAACTTGCTCTTGAAGGGGAGGAAGAAGAATTTAGTGTTCATTAGGAGGCTTCATGACCTACTTCAATGGACAAGCTCAAGGAGTTTGACCCCCAAATACCCCAAGGCCAGTGATTGCAAGCAATATGCACATGGAAGGAGTATAGCTCAAACTCAGGGAGTTTGATCCCCAAATACCCAAAGTCCAAGGATTCCAGGCACAAGTCGTATGTTCCAGCTAACACCAAGACCAAAGATTGCAAGCAATGTGCACATTTCTGGTCTACGTCCACGAAAATAGCCACGCCAACAAAAATAGCCATGAAAGAAGTACATCTCAAACTCAGGTAGTTTGATCCCCAAATATTCCAAAGCAAAAGATTCCAGGCAACGTGCAGGGTTGATGTAGAGTGTCTCATGGAAGTTAAGCCTTGCCACTCCAGGTTTTCAGCCTCATGCATGGGATTTGAACCACAAATGGTTTAAGGCGTGAGGGCGCTCAGGGAGGTTGAGCCCCAAATCACCTAAGCCTAGGCACTTAATACTAGGTTGAGACCACCTCCTAATACCAGGTTTGTCCCAAGCACGTTAATATGGTTCACACAAGTGCTATTTCTGCTAGTAGGGAGTGTTAAATTACACGACGCAGCGGAATAGAAACTAAACAAAGAATAGAGAGTACACAGCAAACTAGAGATGAACAAAATTTTCCTTCAATACTAATGTAGTACAGATGATGGCTCCGTCCACCCGTGCGCTCCCACAGTGGAGCTTAGATGGCGATCTAGACAGATACTAGGTGAAGAGCTACTAGTTGGAAGACCTGATATGATCTGAATTGATCTGATGCAATGGACTGGGGAGGTCGCCTCTTTCTAGCTATGAGGGCGGTAGTCGGATCAACATAATCGGTGGAACCGACCAGTCATCTTAGTTGATGAAGCTAACCAGTCAACCTAGTCGATGGAACCGACCAGTCATCCATGGAATATTCAAGGAATATTGCCTATACCGTCGCCTCGAGGGCTCTCGCCCCCGAACCCCCACCAGGGGGGCCGTTGGACCCCAGACCCCAGTGAGAGCAAGGGTCTCCCACACAATCACCTATCTACCATCAACGGTCTCTTGATAGACCTCATCTGACATGCAAGTCAGGATCCAACCATCCAGTGTCTCGGGCTCACAAATGGCTTCTCCTCATATGGGGGCGTTACAACTTGAGCACCTTGGACCACTGGTGGTTACCAAGAGGGTGGGGCATTGAGCATATCTAATAGGGAGAGATGGAAAAAATAGCAAGATGCCTTGGCACCCTATGGGCCTAAGAGCCTTTGGTTGTAAAAGAGAAGGAGAGTGCTAAAAAGGAAAGGGTTGGCCCTCCCTTCAAAAGGTGACTTGTATAAAAGGCCAAAGTGTTGACTTTGGTCTTCATTGTTGTTTGCACAAGTTTGAATATAAGCTCCCTCTTCTCTTCCAAGAGAGTGTTTTGGGTGTTCTCTTGTTTCCATTGTAGTGCCCTTATGGTTGCCACTCCCTCCCCCTTCACTCTCCTCTTCCCTTCTCCTTCTCCCTCCCTTCTCCCCTCTCTTCTCCCCTCTTCCCCTTCCCTCTTTGTCGCATGGAACCACATTGCAACAATCCGGAGGCCACTCAAGTGACACCTGCGGATGACTTGTGCTTTGCATTGCTCCCACAAGGAGTAGCTCAGAGTGGAGGCTCCATTGGTATATCTTCAATATCCCCATGACACGTGAATCACCGCTGCTGAGACCCACAATAGATCCTCATGGGGAGGATTCTTTAGCCTTAGGGTATTGTGGCAGTTTCTAGCTGGAGGGCATATGTGGCCAGCTGGGTAGCTAGGTGTTATTGGTCCATGCAAACATGAGGTCACAAGAATGGCTAGCTAGGGTGGAAAACCAATGCATGGTATTCAGCACATGGCGACCACTTGGAGCATAGGGAACATGAGCACATGGAGGCAATTTTGGAGGCAGCACACTCGGTTACTACATAGTCAAGAAGATGGGAGGTTGTAGACTATCTTTGTTTGAGCCTTCGAGGTTCTCTGTGTCTGCAAACTATATGTCTCTTTGAGAAGCTGTTCTCATTAGGGTCCATGGTTGAGTAGATCCTTTGGATTTTTTGGTTTTGTAAAGGCAATAAAATCTATAGAGGTGAGCCTCAGAGTCTCTATTGAGTCAAGTCAGTGTCTCGTTTATATTTCGGGTTGTAAGCTTCATGGACTACAATATATGCAAGATTTCTCATCATCTATTGTTATTTGTATCAACATTTCATGTGAAGGATTCCACTATTGCTCATGTTAATTTGTGCTCTAGTATTGAACCACATTGGTTCCTATTATTGTGATTTGATAATACAAGTTAAAGCCATGATTTCATATTGCATAATCAATAGCTTTCATTTCTCCAAATTCCAACAATCTCAAGGCAAGTTGGATTCTTTAGAAATATATTCCACAATGCACATATTATCCATTAAGTCTCAATTGACAAAACCAACTTTGTTTTTTAAAAGACAACCAAAAGACATTTTCACTAATTCTTTTATTAACAAAAAGCTTCTTATGGCCAATCTAACATGAATATACACTTTATTATGGATCCATATGCTGTAATGTCATATTGTACTTTGTATGTAACAAAATTCACATTAACTACAAGCTTGTAAGAAATAATGCAAAGTTGCATACAAAAAAACTTAGACATGTAAGAAAGATTGAGAAAGATGGGGAATGCCTTCTTACATGAGCAAAAAATGAGTGCAAAGCTAGCTTTATTTATTGCATTATAGAATAACAAGGGAGTTTCAATTTATCAACAAAAATATAAAAGAAAATAGAGTATTCTAAAAAAACAACAACTATTAAAACTAGAAGACAACTCGAAAAACACAACATGCAAAATAATCATTGACAAGTACATAAATAGAGGAGATATGGAAGTTATTTTCTTGGTAGCATTTGTAGATAAGTACATCCACAAAAATGGATCAAGGACAAAAAGGCATAAAGCTAAAATCCTATGGTTTGTAAAGTTCAACATAGTAAAGGATCTCAAGAATTACTTCAAGGAGCAATTACTTTTGTCCTACCCATTTTAGGAAGACAAGAATCAAGAACTTCTCATTTAGTGCTCTAGGGAATACAATTTCATTGCAAGAGAAATAACAAAAAATAGAAGTTTATACGACCCATTTCAGGAAGACAAGAATCAAGAACCCCTCATTCATAGCTCTTGTCAAAATGCTTTTAAGAGAATCCAATTAGGATTTTATACAACTTTGACTATGATTAACTAACAAAACTTGATGAAAATATATAAAATTCAAACAATGACAATGAAGAGGACAAACAAGGATGTGATGACAATCTTAAAAGAAATGAAGACAATTGTGATATTGGATGATATGCCCATACTACATTAAAAAAGAGCAATATGTGAGAATTTTCTTATTTCAACCAAGAGACACGTACTGCTAAATAATGAAGAATACTTCAAATATTGTGATCACTCAATAAAGAAAAAATAGACATTTTTTATGACATTTTACTACACAAAAGGATTCAACGACTCCAAAAATCCATCTATTTGAACAATGACATGGACTTACCTAAAGTCTCATGCTAGCATATAGAGGAAAGGTAGTGTAAAACATAAATGGTACCAGCATACATTCAACATTGCACTTGCCAACACATAGCAAGAACTTACATCATTTAAGAAAGAAACTAAACACTTTGACATCCACATACCAACAAGTACAACTGATCGTCTTTGGTGAGATATTCTTAGTTGGAGTAGAAATTTGAACTTTGTGGACTTGCGCATGTAATCCTTGAAAAGAAACCATTAGGAATACTTTGGAGACATTGCCATCATTACTTGTGGCAACTTGTACAAAGACAAAGTAGTAAAGGACGCTAGCGTGTTTAAAATATGGAGGATATCTTAGAATTTTTGTCAAGTACATATTGGGTAACCAAGACAAAATGCTATGAACTAAAAACAAAAAAAATTTCCTCAAAGCTTTAAACTCATTTAGGAAGTGTACTCATACAACAAAACAAGTAGATTACATTAATAATGATTGCTTATGTGGCCAAAAGATGATACATTTCTCCACCACTTTACACAAACTTGCAGTTTTTGTCACATATTGGGTAACGAAGACAAAGTGCTGTGAATTAAAAATGACAATTTCTTCATTAAATATTTACTCATTTAGGAAATGTACTCACACAAAAGAACAAACATAATAAATTACATTAAGAATGATTGCTTATGTAAACTTCCAAAAGACCATACATTTTTATGGTCTTTACACAAACTTGCAACAACTGAAATATGATAAAAGAGTCTTGGAAATTAGGAAAGGAACTTAAAAAATAGACCATTTAAGTGAATCGACATGTTATAGCTCCAAAATTTTGGAAAACTAATGGACTATAAATAATTATAGAAACCAAAGAGGGCATGCTAATATAATTGTGCTTTGAAAACATAAACGAACAAGATTGCCTAGTCAAAAATGGCACGTTAGTATAATTGTGCTTTGAAAACATAAACCAACAAGATGGCCTAGTCAACTATGCTAATGGAGTTTTCAGGACAATGCCAACATACAATGGCAAAGACATTGTTTAAATACAATTCCCAAATAAAGATGTTGGCATGATTGCATGACAAATCATAAAAGAAGTGCAATTAATGCCTTAAAAGTAAGAAGCTTAACACGTGAACATTTTCCTATACAACCAGTAGACTGCAAGAACAATCCATAGGGCACAAGGACTCACTATGGACAAGCTTTCTTTCTCACCTAAAGGTATATGCATGCAAGGACTTGCATACATAGCTCTTTCCTATATAAAACAAAGAGAGAATTTACACTTGCTTGAACACACTGCAAAATGGGCACTTCGCCATATACAAAGATGTCCATAATGAAATGGAAAGGATGAATAGCAAATCCAAATGGAAAATTATAACAATATCTTGGCGATGGGTGATGAAGATGTGAATAGACAGGGCCTACAAAATTAGAGCTGTGGCAGCCACCACCACCACATGTTGGTGAGTAGTGTGGCTTCCTTGTAGTTGAGCAACATAATAGAAAACCCACAATAACATTTCAAGGCCTATAGATTCTCAACATGTTATATCAATGCCTCAACAACACTTCAATAGTAAAGGCCCAATAGATCTATGAAGTGTTTAAGACATGCTCAAGCCCTTCTTGCCAATGCCCCAAGCAGCAAGACTAATCGATGTCACAAGGATGTGGCTTGAAACAAAGCTGGGGTGAGTGCTAAAACCTAGAACTAACACGTATTTCATTAATTTTGGACTAGTGCACTGTCCAAATTCGTTTTGTGAGATAATTTTGGACAAAGCATTTCAAAAAAAGAGGCTCTTATAAAATAAAACTTTGAGTCAAAAAGTAAGATTTTAAAAAAGCAAATTAGAAAAAATGACGTGACATGTTATTAAAACTAGAGTACATTAAAAAAAGAGGACTTCATGTTGTTAAAAGAGACAAAAAGTAAGAATTTAAAAAATCAAATTAGAAAAAAAACTAGAGTACATTTAAAAAAAAGCATGACACATTTGTACAAGAAGTAGATCATATAACTCAAAGCCATATGGTGTTAAAAAACACCTTCCATTAGCTCAGCCTAGAAGATGTCATCTTTGTCTCTCTTGTCTATTACAACTTTACATTAGAGAACTAAAAAGTCTTTGTGGAACTGTAGTTTCATTTCTTGTCTATTACAGTTACTTTAGAAAACACATAAGTCTATTACAGTTACTTTAGAAAACACATAAGCCATGTGCGTAACATATCCTCCTTGAATGATTTTCCCTTCATTGGTCCATACAAAAGAGATCTAAGACAGAATTTGAGTTCAGTAAATGAAGTCGCGGGTAGTAACTAGTCATTGTCTTAGAGGGAAAGTGGGAGAAGGAGAGTGAGGGAGCAATAGCGAGGGATGCACAGTGAGCTGCCCCTCCTTCAAGAGTGATAGAAAGTGAGGGAAGACGTAAAGTGAAAGATGAATACAAGTTAATCAGAAGGACTAGGATGTAAGAAAAAAGAGTGTTTGTGGAAGGACTACGATGGAAGATTACAAGTGCACTAAGGCACGATGTGTTCGCTATGATAAGGATAAGGGTTGGAATAAAGTGAGAGAAGCATTGGAAATGCTCTACTTTAAGTGAGTGGAGACTCTCCAACTAAATAAAATTTTGCAGAGCATTGGGAATGCTGTACTTGAAGTGAGTGGAGCATTGGGAATTGATACTTTGCCATGAAATATATTACAAATATTACATCATCACATATTCATATCAAAATTCTCATCACAGAAGGTTATATTTCCTAATAATCACATCATCACACATTCATATCATAAAATTGTGTGCATGAAATAAATATATAAATATCATGACTAAATGCCACTTAAGTAATAAGTCAGAAATTGGTGTATAATCAACAAAAACTACATCATGATTCATACATTGCAACAAATAAATGTCAACCATAATATTCATGGAGTAAACAACATCATGAGAATATGCTCCTCATGCATATATACAAACACAACATCATACATGCGCTTCTAGTGGAGACTGTGGCAACTCTTCTGATGCTTCCAATGGAGGCTGTGGTGCTCTAGATGTACACTCAGTCTCTACTTCTTCTATAGTATGTAGTGCTTTCAGAGTAGACTCAGTATCCTCTTCTTTAAATGCAAGCAGAGGCTATGGCAACTCTTCTGATGCTTCCAGTGGAGGCTGTGGTGCTGTAGGTGTACACTGAGTCTCTACTTCTTCTATAGTGTGCAGTGCTTTCACAGTAGACTCAGTCTCCTCTTCCTTAAATGCAAGCTCTGATATTGCTTCAGTTGCACGTTGTATTCTAATGGCAGCAATTAGGTCTCGAATGATTTCAGCCCTAAACAATTGTATATCCTCCTCTGAATATTTGAGCTCCAAAGAGTCTTCCAATGAGATCTGTGGCTTAAGTGAGAAAATTTCTTTGAAAATCAACATGCAGTTGTAGGCAACTCTCCACCCACAACTATGTCCATCTTCCTGCTCTACTACTAAACGCTTTTGGAAGTCTACCGAGTCTTTGTACTGTCCTGTTTCTCTGATAGCAGATACCAACTTCTCAATCGACCTGCTCATCATGACATATTAAAAAAACTTAGTGTGTCTATTACATAAGGTACATAATATAGAAGTAACAACAGATTAATAGAATACTTATGTTTGCACTAAGCCATGAAAGCCTGCAATCGAGTTAACAAACCAACAATAGTTGTCTTCAAGGTCCCAAACCACCAGACTCCAATGTTCTCTACACGAATAA